>NC_056744.1:425689838-425964318 GCF_019279795.1 Protopterus annectens | reverse complement strand
TAAGCACTTTTTTTTATAAAAGACGTGATTAACAACCTTTTCTAAACCATCCCTAAGAACTTTTAAGATTTGGACAAATGTCTAAGATTAACAGCAGACAGTACCAGCTGACAAGCAACAATAAGTGAAGGTAAAACAGCTTTAACAGCTATTACATGTTTTAAACAGCTATCACATGCTTTGCACTGCCACACATAAAATGTGGCAGAAGAAAAAGTATCTACCAGCCTTTAAATCTGTCAGTTCTTCAGAGAGGCATTTTATTCCTGCCTGTTGTCTGTTTGGATTTGCACTTCTTCACTGTTTTTGTCTGTTAAGCCCTGCCCTGCAAGGAATTGTGATTGGGTTTTACCAGTCATAACTCTTATTATGTGTTCTCAAAAATGATGCCGGGATTCACCTCTCAATCTTCACTGTTGGGATGATTGTCTTGGAATCCACACACATAATAAGTTGGTTATGGTCAGAGACATGATCATTTATGTTCTATGTAGCAACTATAAAGCTGCAGAGAGTAAATATTAAGGTAAAACTGCTTTAGAAAATGAGCCAAGAGTAAATGTGTTACCATACTTTATGAAGGGCAAGCTGAGAAATAACACAGACCAATGTACAGCACTAAAATATAACAGAAAGTAGAGCAGGCACAATAACAGAAGGGCTTCATTGGTTGTACAAACTAGAATCAGAAGATGTATGGAGCTTAAGCTATAAAAATAACCTAGAATTAATCAGCAATCTTTCTAGAAATAGAAATGGAAAGATCAATATCTAAAAACAAAAGCTGAAAATGGATAGCTTGTGCTGCAGCGGGATTTATAAGCTATTCTTCATGTCTAAGACAAAAAAAAGTTAAATCTTTTTTGTTTCACCAGATTTAGAGGAGCATATCTGGACTTCATACATCAAGATATCAGATGCTAAAAGGTTGTGTGATGCAATGGAATAACAGTACTGCTAATCATATTTAGGTGTTTATTATATACGAGACATTCATTTACAGATAACAAAGAATGGAATCTCAGAAAACCAAGCAGAACTCAGGAACTGCTAGGAAAAAACTCCAATAATAGTAAAAATGACCAGGTAGCCCGAAACGCACAGCAAACCTTTACTGCCATAGTTAGAAACTACGGTTAAGCTCTTTTGTCATCCACTGACATCCTTAGAACCATTGAATAACTTGCACTTTTCAAACAGTGAATAAAAACACATAGGCACACATACACACCCTTGAATCTTGTCCAATAGTAAAGTGAAGAACATAAATAACTCCCAGTCAGGTACTTTACAAAAACATCCAATAAAAATTGAAAGTCAAACGCCATGCCTCTTGAATAATTATGTAAATACACACCCACAAATGCTGTACAATGAATTACTAAAACTACAAAGACCACTCCTGTGCTGGAAAAAGAAATGTTGGCCAATAGAAACAAACAATAAGAAAGTCATACTCCAGTAAAGTTTTTTTACAGTCTTATTGCTCTGTTTTTCAATTGACTAACAATTAAAACTGAATGTCTGAGTCCTGGTGGCATAGTGGCATTTCATTTTAACTGCCAAGTCATTTCACAGTATAACAGATGATTTTTCCAGTCACCCGATAAAATATCACACCCTACCTGTTCCAACACACAGAAATTACATTTGACAAAGTTACAGCATGTTAGTGCATGTCTAGCTAATGTGCTCTTGTCTTTTTTCTCAATGCTGTAAGCATGCTGATATATTCTTTTATTTAGTGCATTGTTGGTTATGCCAACATAAAAAGCAGTACATGACCCATACTATGCCATATTAATCACATGGGCTTATGTACAGTGAAAGTGGCCATATGTAGCACTGTTGTTAATTAAATTAAATAAAAAAATAAATCCATGCTGGCATCAATGTACTGACACTGGTGACAACAACCACATTTAATAGTTTGTGGAAACCCTGTAATAGTGGATTTTCTAAAAACCTTTTGATGTTGAAACAAGTCTTAAAAGTAGCTTACTTTTAAGAATTACTTTTAACTTCCTTTTGTGAAGATAGGGAAAATTGGGTCATACTCTGTGGCAGCAGTATGATGCTGCCCCAGTGACCCTAATCTACTCACCATCTCAGGACATGGGTAAGGTTGGGCCTGGGGAGAGACTAATGTGAATGAATGAGGAAAGAAGTTGGAGATAGCTGATGGACAGAAAAAAATTATCACATTTATAAAAATAAACATAAATAATTGTTTAAAAATAAAATAAGCTACACCACATTTGTTTTTTTTTCAGAAAAGTGTAATATGAAAATGAAAATGTATAAAATGGTATATGACTAGATTTTCAACTCTGAAAATGTATTACAGCTTATACGTGAAACTAAACCTTGCTTCCCAAATGTGTTTACTGTTGAAAAATCTAATCTGCTTGTAAATGTTGCAAAAAACACTCAAACAATATATCTTTATTTGGAATTTAGCTTGCTGAATCTTACCCTTCATGTTTAATATATAATTGTTGAAATATAAACATAGCTTTGAAAATATGAATCAAAGTATCAGTATAAGAAATCCTGTTTGTTACTTATTTAAGCAGAGATAAGCTGTTTAGTCAGTTAGTTAAGGGAGTTTTTGCAAGTCACCTACTACAGAATACTTTTGAGACACACCTTCTTTAAATGCTTATTTTTGATTCTTCTGCACTGTATGCATATGCATATTTCATTGGCAAGGAAAACTTTACTTATTTCAAGTAAACAGGTTTTTAATTCAACTGCATTTTTGCAGTGATGGTTTATTTATTACATTAAGAGTTTAAGCACTTTAGATTTATACCTCCAACTGGCTTTTGATGGGTGACTGCTCATAGGTAATAACTACCATTTAAATATGTAAAGGTTGGCTTATTTTAAAGGTGAAAAGTATGCTGTGTAGATGTTTTGTCAGCTTTATGTAATTGGCAGTAATAAATACTGGAAAAGATATATTGTTTGAGCCTGAGAGTTTTGTTTACATCCTTTTCTTTAACATATTGTGTGTTGGGTGTGTGTGTGTGTGTGTGTGTGTGTGTGTGTGTGTGTGTGTGTGTGTGTGTGTGTGCCTGCAAAATAATTCTGGTCAAATTTCTATTACTGTTGGTAAGGTTGCATTGAAAGGCACTATGCTCAGTCTGAGGTGACTGAAATCCTGTGAAGCCAGTAATTATACGTCTGATCCTTATCTGTTCAGTGTAAAGCTCAATTGTTTATGACAGGGTTTGGCTATTACCAAGGGAGCAACATAAATTTACCATATTACCTTTCGTCCACTTGCATTTTGTAACTTAACTGTTACTAGCGAAGATATTCAATCTCCGTTTTGCTGGTCACATCAAAAATTATATACATATATATCTAGATATCTGTATATAGATAGATAGATATTGATGGCTGCAATATGGGAGATAACACCTATAGCACCTGATCACCAATAATAATTCAATATTACAGTAACATGTTGTAGTATACTTTTACAGAAAAGTGCATAAGTTAGAAATGAAAATAAAGATGTTTTACACTGAGGTACACTAACTCTGTTGCATGAATTAAGGGAATTGGGGGGGGGGCAAAGGCTCACATTAGAGGCTTATAAACTGCATTTCTTTTTTTGGATACTATATCTCAGAATATTATGTTTTATACATAATTTGTTTTCCTTAATGGAGATGTAAAAACAATTATCCATTAACTAGAAATGATAAGAGATGCATCAGATAGGGGCCTTTCTGACTCAAATATCAAGAATAAGAAAGACTCTGCACAATACTTGAGAACTGTTGTAAGACTTAATATTGTATGGTATTACGAGAACAGAACTTGAGTTTCAAATGTAGGGGCCACATCTAGAGGGCTACAACAAAGAGCATTAGACCAGCTTTTCTCCCAGTCCCCAGATGCAGAGAGGACAAGTCTGGTTTTGTCATGCTCCATCAAGTATCTATTTTTTAATAAACAGGTTTCCGACAGCTTCATTGGTGTTAGAATTGCTGTTACAGTTAGCTAAAAATAAGATGCCTACTTCAGACTGATCATGGCACAATGTAGGAGATGTATTTAATTGCAGTTTATGCACTCGTATGTAAAAAAAATACAAATACAGCAGTATGCAGTACAATAGGCAAGTGCAATGTGCTCAGAACATCAGCTAAGAAGTAACTTGAGTTATTTAGGTTCTTCCAGAAATTGCTCACACTGACTTGATTGAAAAAATGAAAACAGATTTTTGCTTGTGTTTGACCACTAGTGAGGTGGTTGGCTTTCACAGAATGATAGACAGTATGGGACTCTGGAGTGATGGATCAGGAACTGCATGTCCCTATATTTTTTAAAAAATCTTCAGAAATGAATATGTTAAGCAATAAATATAGTGATCTGAAGGGCATCTCTAGCCAAAGACCAGACTTATGATGCTATATCCATCTAATAACCTTTGAAACATGCAAAGTCATTCATAGCAGAGCCAATACCTCACTGAAGCTTAGGCACTAGTAAGAAAGAGCTTAGAGTGATGCTAGGAGCCCGGGCCAAAAAAGGTTACAGTGTTGGGGAGAATCTTGTATTGGTTATTCTTTATTTTGTACGTAAAGTCAGAAATGGATACTAGGTAAAGAAGTGTTGGTAGAATGGTTCCTTGGACATCTGACAGATTGTCAAGCAAAACAAATGAAACAGTTCAAACAAACAGGATAATGGAGTTGTAATGAAGTCGCAACTGATGAGGGAGACAAGAGAACAGAGGAAATCAAACACACAAATTATCTAAAGCCAAAGAACGAAAAAATAGCAAAAGGCAGAAGAATTATTTAAAGCCAAACAACTAGGAAATAGCAAAAGGAAGAAGAACAACCACTAACTACTGCTTAAGATCACAGAAAGGAGTATAAATTCAAAGGTATACAAGAAAACAACTTCATTTTACTCCTAATGCACTATGTGAAATGTTATTAACATAAGAGGTCACATGTTTTAATATTTCATCATCTATTGCTTTGCAGGAATAAAACTATATTTTAGAGTATAATACATCAGATCACACAAATACAAAAAGGAATCACAAAAAAGTGAAAAAGAAATCAATCACACAAATGGTCAAAAATTACAAAAAGCACAAAACAATCATTTCCATCTGCATCCCACATAGGAAGACTGCATCTCCCATACCCTCTGCTACTTACATAAACCAGCTCATAGTAACATATACTCAATCAAAAGCAATTTGATGTAAAAACATAACAAATTGATTTTTAATTACATGCAAAATTGGCAATCTATCCTGCACCCATATTTTAATACTTTGCATACTGACTGTATCTCATTCTGAGGATACTGTCTACTATAGTCTATTGATTGGTCCTAAGGTCTCAATAATCTGATCTTGGTTATGTGGATTTGCCTGTTAAAATAAACACAGATGTTTTGATGAGGGTGAATTACCCCTAGCTGGAATTTCTTTCCATATTGTTTTTCTCTTCTCTTTCCAGCCTCAGAACAAAAGTATTTCTCTTCAAACATGTTGCTCTTTTATAGGAGTTGTAGAACCAAGGAGATTGGTTAATATCCAACGTTTCCTAGCTTGTACTGTCCAAATCTTTCTCCTCTGTAATGTGAATATCACTAATAGCTATAATGCTAATTCCTTTTGTAGGAAAATGTCAGAAATTTCAAGCATTTGTAAAAACTGAATGTTTAGCTGCAGCACTCACAAGTCTGAAGTAATGCTTATAATACAACTATATTGCAACTATACTACAAATTTCAGGTTAGTATGTTCAAAATTGATGAAGATGAATGCAAAGCCATATTAAAAAAAAAATCTGTGAGGAATTCATAATGGTATTGTGACATGTACACCTTTGTGTACATGTAGGGGTAATCTTCTTGAACTCAGAAACAGTCCTAACACTGTACTGCATGGTGCTCTAGCATGAAGACATGTAGCACCATTTAGGGATGGCTCCATGGCCATGCTGTATGCTGAGGCAGTAAATGGGAGTGGTATATGCTAATAAGCCATGTGATTTCTCTCCTGCAACCACCTCTAGGAAGATCTATATGCACGTAGATCAGCATGGCTGGCTGCACTGTGTCATGGTAATAAACTTGACCAAAAAGTTTTGTTCATCTACTATCATTTAAGGCAGTACTGGGTTCAGGATATGGGGGAATCACTACCCAACAGGGAAAATGCAGTTGTGTCATAATGGCACCAACAGCAGTATGGAGATCCGGAAGTGGGGAGAAACATTAGTCTCCAGGGATAATACAACTGTGCTATAACAGCACCAAAAGAAGTATAGAGATTGAGTTGCGGGGACCCTAGCAACCAGGGAGTATTGTAAACTGTTGTGCCTTAATAGCTCTTAAACTAGTACGGGGATCAGGAAGGACAACTCAGGGACAAGTACGTGGACGTGGTGTGTGTGTGTGTGTGTGTGTGTGTGTGTGTGTGTGTGTGTGTGTGTGTGTGTGTGTGTGTGTGTGTGTGTGTGCGTGTGCGTGTTTGAATGTGTACTTGTGTGTAGAAGAGTAATGGCAGGGGGATGCCATTGTTTACATGATGTGGCCACAACAGTTTGCTACTACAATTTGCAGGTCAGCAATGATCTACACATCTCTGTAGTAACTGTGATTCAGAGACTAGAATATTTGCCAATAATGAAGTATTTTCTTATTGTGACTACCATGTCTATGGATCACAAAATACTGCATCGTGGGAGCAGGAGCTCATGAATACCACATATTGTTCATAGGTTCATAGGCAGGTACTAGGCTATTGGCCCTGGAGCCTATACAAGCCCAGCCAAAAAGGTACCCTGGCTTTTGCCACCCAAGAAAATTATTTTCCTGTGCCACTGTCGAGCAGAGCCACAGAGGTAATCCTCAGGGTGAATTTCCTATTTCCCTTCCAATCATCAAGATTTTTCTTGAAGAGTACTAATGAGGAGCTTTGTTTGATATAGATAGGTAGTTTATTCTCGAGTATGGGAAGTCTCTGGGACAGGAATCTATCCCTCCAGCAAGTTCTGTTTATTGTGGTGACAAGGTTTAGGTCCCTAGAGCATGTAGCTTGGAGGGATTGGGATTTCTTTAAGTGGAGCATGTCCAACAGCTCTGGATTTGACATAGCTTTGTATGTTAGGCAGAGATCACCTCTGCGTAGGCAATATGCGACGGAGTAAAGCTGGAGTTTTTTGAGATGGTCTGTGTAGGGTGTCTGTTTGAGGCCAGTAATCCTATTTGTGAGGTATTTCTGCGGCCTTTCCAGTTGTTGTAGATGTCTTGTGAGGTACATACCAAAAGAGGCATTGTACTCTATAATGGGTCTAATGAGTGATGAATAGAGGGGAACAATGACCTCTTTTTTTCTGGATGAGAAACCTTTTGTGATGAGGTGTGCCATGTAGAAGGATTTTCTGACTAGTGTGGTGATGTGATTATCAAAGGAGAGACTACTATCCACCTGTGTCCCAAGGTCTCTTAAGTCTACTGGACACAAATATCTTCTTTATGGGTACCCCAGGAGTAATTTCTCAGTAAGTAACTTGTTCAGAATCACACAGTAGGCAAATGGAGGCTATGAAAACCATAGCCAGTCTGCTACAGGGTCTGAATCTAGCAAAATGTAAATTTAAACCTCTGCACCAAATGCTATTTCTCCTCCAGAGTTTCAGTATAGATTGAAGATGAAACATCCATTTTAGTGAAAAAAAATAAATAAATTTTGGATTTATGAAATGGTCTGAAGAAATTGCTGCATTATGTAACTGAAGTCAAAATAATGAAAGCTTCAATTATAAGCAAATATGCATGAAAAAAAGTACAGACTGATAACTTGCACAGTTGTCACTGAGTCTGGACCAGTTTTTTAAGTTTTTGTCTTTGGATACCACTTTATTTATTTATTTATTTGTTTATTACTTATGTATGTTTTTAACCAGGTAAGTGGACTGGTCTGAGTACCCTTTTCAGCCATGAACCAGACTAAGGTGGCCAAAGCAAGATGCATAGATCAAAAACATGACAATAAATTAAGAAACAAGTGTAATGCAACAGAGCAGAAATTTACAAAATACATTAATTACTAAAGGAAAGTTGAAGCCTAAAATGTAATATTTAGTATAAAAGACGTATGCTAATAAAAATTCAAAAGCATGATGCGGAGCGACAAAATCAGGAGATGCTTGTTTATGATAGCACAGGCATGGGATAAGCATGTCATAGCTGGGATTATTACAAACTTAATAATAAAACAACTACACCCATAGCCAAGAACTTTCCTTCTGTAAAGTACGAGTCAGAACTGTGTTATTCCTTACCTCTTATGGGGAAAGATAACGGACTATAGGAAAGAAGTGGGGGGAAATGACTAAGATTTGAAGAAAAGGGAGAGGGATACAGAATGATAATGATAATGCAATAAAAGTTTATAGATCAAGAGGAGGGGACGCTCAGAATGGCAGAAAATATACTAACCAGTATCTCTGAAGAAAGTGCACGTTCAAGGAAGTGAGAATGATGTGACTTCTTGAATGATACAAGGTTATTTGCCAACATGGTGGGTTCAGGTAGAGATCTGTAACAAGCTGGAGCAAGTTTAGAGAGGGATCTGTCACGGATAGCAGGAGTAAAGGAAAGTCTAGGAAGAAGGAGAATTGGAGCTTTGAAGAATGTAGTTGGAGGTTTTGATCCACAATTTATTGAGCAGAGGGGGGAGTACCCTTGGTTAAAAGTTTATATCTAAGTATATTAATGTGTAGAGTAGCTTCATCAATAACTTCATTTAGTGAGATTAATGCAATGTCATCCAAATCTACTGAAAATGTTAATAAATCTGAGGATTAGATTTTAACCTTTTTGTAGCTAGATGACATAGTGTGATGAATCCAGGGCTATTATGGGCAATCTAAGTAGAAAAACATTTAAGGCTATGGCTATGGGCTCTGCAATGAGAAGATAAGAGATCCTAGGCATGGCCAAGATGCCAGTCTGATAGCAGCAGAAATCCATAGTTCTGCTTAGATTTTAATATCCTGACAGGAAATATGCTTTAATTTTTAGAAAAATCTAACTAAAAGTATACTAAAAGATAGATTAACATAGACTCTTTATTATTTTCTAAAAATTAATACATAGTCAAGAGAATGTTTTAATTATTCCTGTCAAGCAGTTTTCTACTGGAGATCTTAACATGAGCAACGTGAAGAACCCACACCAGGGGAGTGCAGTGAAGAAAGAACTACATCTTATAATAAACATCCAAGAACTGTCACTAAAAACATGAGCAACGTGAAGAGCCCACACCAGGAGAGTGCAGTGAAGAAAGAACTACATCTTATAATAAACATCCAAGAACTGTCACTAAAAACATGAGCAACGTGAAGAACCCACACCAGGAGAGTGCAGTGAAGAAAGAACTACATCTTATAATAAACATCCAAGAACTGTCACTAAAAACATGAGCAACGTGAAGAACCCACACCAGGAGAGTGCAGTGAAGAAAGAACTACATCTTATAATAACAAACATCCAAGAACTGTCACTAAAAACATGAGCAACGTGAAGAACCCACACCAGGAGAGTGCAGTGAAGAAAGAACTACATCTTATAATAACAAACATCCAAGAACTGTCACTAAAAACATGAGCAACGTGAAGAACCCACACCAGGAGAGTGCAGTGAAGAAAGAACTACATCTTATAATAACAAACATCCAAGAACTGTCACTAAAAACATGAGCAACGTGAAGAACCCACACCAGGAGAGTGCAGTGAAGAAAGAACTACATCTTATAACAACAAACATCCAAGAACTGTCACTAAAACATGAGCAACGTGAAGAACCCACACCAGGAGAGTGCAGTGAAGAAAGAACTACATCTTATAATAAACATCCAAGAACTGTCACTAAAAACATGAGCAACGTGAAGAACCCACACCAGGAGAGTGCAGTGAAGAAAGAACTACATCTTATAATAAACATCCAAGAACTGTCACTAAAAACATGAGCAACGTGAAGAACCCACACCAGGAGAGTGCAGTGAAGAAAGAACTACATCTTATAATAACAAACATCCAAGAACTGTCACTAAAAACATGAGCAACGTGAAGAACCCACACCAGGAGAGTGCAGTGAAGAAAGAACTACATCTTATAATAACAAACATCCAAGAACTGTCACTAAAAACATGAGCAACGTGAAGAACCCACACCAGGAGAGTGCAGTGAAGAAAGAACTACATCTTATAATAACAAACATCCAAGAACTGTCACTAAAAACATGAGCAACGTGAAGAACCCACACCAGGAGAGTGCAGTGAAGAAAGAACTACATCTTATAATAACAAACATCCAAGAACTGTCACTAAAAACATGAGCAACGTGAAGAACCCACACCAGGAGAGTGCAGTGAAGAAAGAACTACATCTTATAATAAGAAACATCCAAGAACTGTCACTAAAAGCATGAGCAACGTGAAGAACCCACACCAGGAGAGTGCAGTGAAGAAAGAACTACATCTTATAATAAACATCCAAGAACTGTCACTAAAAATGGACAAATTCAAAACAAAATGGATATCATCAAACAAGAATGCAGTAAACAACTGGAACTTCTAAATGGAATAGTAACAAAAACAATCTGAACTGATTCTTGCCTTAGATTAAACTGTGACTGACCTAGATACTAGAGTGACAGAAAATGAACATCACAATGAATTTCTTCTGAAACAAAACCCCAGGCCGATTGAGAAACTGGAAGATCTTGAAAGTGGATTAAGGAGGAATAACATAAGAATATATGGAATTCCTGAGAAAGAAGAGGGTGCTAACATGATTCAATTCCTCTATATGTGGTTTTCCTCAGCACTAAACATGCCTGAATCCCTGTGTTTTGGAATTGAGAGGGCTCATCGGTCCCTGGTAAATGCAGCTTCATCTCTGAGTTCATCTAACCCCAGATCTATAATAGATTTCTTTCCTTGCAAGACAACAACTTAGTGCTGAAATCAGCTTGGACTAATTCTCCTATCAAGATGGCTGAAAAAGTTATTCATTTTGACAATGACTACACCTCTACAGTCATATCCAGAAGAAAGGTGTGTTCCTCTAATTAAGTCCTTGAAAAAAGCCAATATTAAATCTCAAATTCTTTTTCCTTCAAGAATAAAAATCACCTTACCAGAAGGAGTGAAGATCTTTGATTCCCTACAAGAAGCAGTAGAACTTATCCAAAAGAAGAAAATTCTGTCAGACATTGAAGAAACGGAACAGTCATCCCAGAGTTTGAAGAGACCAACAACAAATGGATGGTCTGTGAAGGAAGGAGCAAACAAAACTAAAACTAAAGGACAAATGAATAAATTCCTTCTAATTTTAAATGCATTGTTTTATGAATCATAATATATTTGAATCTGGAAAATCTCTATACTGTAAGGTAATGTGAATCATCTTTATTATTAGCTTTCTCTTTTCCTTTCTATATCTACTTCTAATTACATATAGTACTAATCATTTAAATAACATTCTCTCTCTCTCTTCTTTCTTCCTATTCCTTTTTGTTACTAATGTTCCTTTTCTCTCTTTTCCCCACTATAAGTACTTTACATACTTTTCCATTTTAAATAACTACAAATGATATATGTCTTCTAATTCTTCAGTAATAGTATAATTTGACAATACCAAAGTGCATTTTTTCTAGTGGGTCAGTGGTGGGGTAACAATATGTTTCTGATTAGTGTTTCTAACTAGATGTTTTAGACTCTTTGTTTAGACACATATAAACATTAATACAGTACATTAATGGTGTTAAATAGATGGCTAAATATAAGTATATCTATATATATATATATATATATATATATATATATATATATATAGTTTCACTTCATATACCTGAAATGCTGAAATCTTGAATTTCAGCATTTCAACCCCATGAAGCCGAAACCATCACAACACCGAAACCCCACAAAGCTGAAATCACAAACCTGAACACACAGCATACACTACACCACACACAAACCACAACACCTACACCACAAAAAACATAAACACAACAAAACACCACATATATACATACCTACACCCCCCTACTTATATATACTAACTCCGAGATCACACAGAAAAAAAAAACTCACACACACACATGCACACATTCTGCAGTCCATCACACACATACACACACACACACACACACACACACACACACACACACACACACACACACACACACACACACACACACACACACACACACACACACACACACACACACACACACACACTCTCACATCTCAAGCCAAGAAGTTAAATGACTTTACAAACCAGATGAACCTTAAAGATATATGGTCTAAGAAAACATTATTCTTTATTCTCTACTCACTATTCATATCGGTTTGTTACACAAATAAACACTGATAAGGTCTTTGTATCAAATAATGTATACCCAAAAATAAGTGCTGTATCTAATGACTTATCCACTTTCAGACCATAATGCTATGAACTTTACATTAACTACCCATACAGATGATTTAAAATTTCTACAGAGAATTCCTGCTTACATAACTAAGTTAAAAGACTTTAAGGAATGGATAATGAAAGAAATAGACATGTTTATGGAAACAAATGATAATGGTGAAGTGACTGATACTATGGGACACCTTTAAAGTTTATATATATGGTAGAATAAAGTCCTGGTACCTTAAAAAAGGAGAGATTGGGACAAAGAACTTTTAGACTTACAAAAAAATAGACAAGATAAAAATGGACACAAAACCAAATAAAACAGTAGCACATAATGAAATTACTAAGTTAAATCAAAAATACTTAGAAGTTATGAATCATAAGGTCACCATAAACCTGGAAAAATTGAAATTAAAATATTATGCTGTAAATCCTAAATTTCTACATAAAATAGCAGTAAGATCCAAAAAATAAATAATCAAAATCTTATTAATGAGATTAAATATAAAACTGATGGTTCAGTGAAGAGTACCTCTAACTTAAAAGGGATATTAGAAGTGTTCAAAAACTACTATAAAGATATAAATAATAACACACCACTTTTGGAGGCAGATAATGTATTAAATACTTTTATTCAAGAAAATATAACTACTAAGGTGTCAGTGCAACAAAATAACATATTAAATAAACAAATAACACTAACAGAAGTGAAAGAGCAAATAAAAAAATTAAAAGATAATAAAGCTCCATGACTGGATGGAATAATTCCTGAACTATATAAGATTTTTCCTGAGTATACAATAAAGAAAATGATGAGTGCCTTTACTATGTTAAGCAAAAATTATAGCACCCTCATCGTGGAAGTATTCAATTATCTCCACCATTTTAAAACAAGGTAAGGACCCCAAATCTTGTGATTCATATAGGCCAATTTTATTACTAAACACTGATTATAAAATTTTCATGACAATATTAGCTAATAGGATAAAGAAAATATTACCTAATCTAATACATAATGATCGGACAGGGCTCATTCTTCACAGAAAAGTGCAAGATAACATTATTAAATTACTATCATTAATAGACATATCATGCAAATACAAAAAACAACTATTATCAGTCTAGACATCGAAAAGGCTTTTGATTCTATTAGTTGGTCTTATCCACAAAGAATTCTGATTGGTTTTGAATTCTCCTCAGATTTTGTCAACTTATTAATGAAAATTTATAGTAGGGCACAAGCTTATGTGAAAATTGGATCATGTCTATCCTCACCACTAGAAATCCTGAAGGGAACTAGACAAGGTTGTCCTTTGTCACCATTATTGTTTGCTCTTTCAATGGAACCTTTTGCTACATATATCAGAAACAAGTAAAATATAAAAGGCTTTCAAGTTAATAAAGACTATTGTCTTAAGATACAATTATTTGCTGATGATATGTTATTAACGTTGGGTGATATTGATGGTTCTTTGCATGATGTTATAAATACCTTAAGCAAGTTTAAAAGAATTTCAGGACTTAAATTTAATGATAATAAATCCAAAACATTACTAATTAACAAAAAGATCAGCAAAAACCTAATAGAGAATAGCCTGTTTAATTGGGAGAATGATGTATTAGAATATTTGGGTGTCAGTATAAAGAGTACATGGAAAGAGTCTGTTAAACTAAACTACAATAATTTAATAACCATCATTAGTGAACTAATCAAAAGATGGAATAAAATGTTCTTCACAATGGAGGATAGGCTCACTTTAATTAAAATGATAATTTTACCTAAAATTTTGTTTTATGTGCAGTCATTGATACTACCCCCTCCCAAAAACTTATTAAAAATTAGATTCCATGCTACTTAAATGTTTATGGTTCCCCTTTAAACCTAGGATTACATATAAATGGCACATTAGAGCTTGAAACAGTAATGGGTATCATTCCCTGTCTTAGATCTTTATTCCAAATCAGTTATAATTAATGTGATATTACATTGGATATCACCTACCTATATATCCAGCTGGAAAATAATACATGAGATTCATATAACTGATGTCAGAACTATAGAAAATCAATTTAAGGAACAATACTTAATAAGTAGAGTTCATTGGCTTTTACATGAATTTTGTTTATTTAAGAAGTTTGATCATTTTTCTTATGGCATTAATCAAATATTTAATAACTTTAAAAATATAATTGATTGGAATTACAACATTAAACAATTCCTATTTCTTATATTCCCTATAGCATACTCCTCTGATTACCTAGCTTATTTCAACATTAATGCGATGCAGAAATTAAAGGAAAATAACTTGATAGTCTGGTATCAGTTTATTGAAAATAAGAGTATTAAACCATTAAACTCTCTTCTATGTAGTTTTGATAATAGTCAAGACATTTGGTTGTTTATATACTCATTGCAGTTTATAGAAAACAAAATGAGAGTATCAATCAACATAGAGACTGAATGTATACCTAGTTAGATCCAGCTTTTTATTAGGTGTCTTGAAAAGACAGATGATCAAAAATTAAGTATCTCACCTATCTATAAGATACTAAGAGAAGACACTCCAAAGTTTGACTCAGATTTTTGGAATTACTATGTAAAGATTAATGGAGAACAAATATCTGATGAATCCAAAAAACTTATTGAAATCTACATATGGTACCTCATCTTCATTATACTGGAGATTGTATACATGAAAATTTATGAATAGGAGTATCTATACGCCACATAAAATAACTAACACAAAAACTACAATCCACTCTGCTACAGGCCCCATGAGGAGCTCAGTGTCTCTCCAACCTAACACCACTCTTAAGTATTCAGCTGCAGTACCACCTTTATCTGTTATCCAACCGGTGAATACATTGTTATAAGAAAAGCGCAGTCCGGGTCTGAGCTGTCTGCAAACACAAACAGCTAAAGTTAACTTTGAACCTAACACCACTCTTAAGTATTCAGCTGCAGTACCACCTTTATCCGTTATCCAACTGGTGGATACATTGTTATAAGAAAAGCGCAGTCTAGGTCTGAACTGTCTGCAAACACAAACAGCTAAAGTTAACTTTGAGTATGTGTCTACCTGTTTGAGCTAATATTCATTATCCCCTGGAGAGCACTCTGCTTTGGCTTGTAATCAGCCCCCCCCATACACACACACACACACACACTCATCTTCC
Organism: Protopterus annectens; assembly: GCF_019279795.1. Taxonomy (NCBI): domain Eukaryota; kingdom Metazoa; phylum Chordata; order Ceratodontiformes; family Protopteridae; genus Protopterus; species Protopterus annectens. Next base: position 425,948,669 of record NC_056744.1, on the reverse strand, counting down.
ATTTTCTCTTTTATTCCCTTCTGTTAGCAAATAGTATCCATAACTGATCAAATACTGTGTGTTTGTTAATTTAAATTGACACCACAGTAGCCTACTAATACAAGGTTATCCTGTTTTTTTCACCTGAGAAATTGTTAAGAAATGACTTACAGCTTCAGAGCAGTCCTTGGTCAGTTCTGATTGTTTCTTAAACACAAACTTGTCTTTGTTTTGGCTCATTAGCAGCAGTACAAAAGAACTGCCTGCTCACACCCTTATTCTTCCCCTCCCCCTTCCCTGTTTATTACCTTAAGCCAATCCCAAAGTTAATAAATGTTACCTGTGGCAGGCACCATTTTTAAAACTACAACCACCGTTTGAGCATCTTATGCTCAGCCCTGCCATAAAACTTACTAAAACTGCCTGAACTCAGGCACGGCTAAATGATAGTTCGTGGAAATACAGGGTACCTACCTGAGTCTCCACATTCACTATCATGTGTTCTTTTATCAGTTTACTCTGTTACCTGATTGTTTCCAGCCCCCAGTGGTCCTACCTTTATTACACATGCAAACCCCTCCCATCTTTCCAACAGCCAACCACGGCACTAAACCCAACACTACCTCCTCCATCTTCCTGCTACTATCACTCCTCCTCAGCTAACATGCACAAGCAATACCATACCTATGCTCACTGCATGCACTCTCCTTGTATATCTTACATCCTACCAAAATTCCATCATTCCCCCACTCAACCACTACCACTGTACTGCTACTCACACCACCACTCATGTCTCACCCTCACTCAGCTCCCCTCCCACCAACTCAAGAACCATCCCTATGCACCACCCACATATTCTATCAACTATATTACTCAAACATAAAGCATTCCTATAACTTAACATAGTAACCCTCCCACCATACCTATTACCCACAGAGCACAATCATAAAGTTTCCCTAATAAACAAACACATTCAAAAACTGAGAAAACTAATAACCTCATGCATATCAAAATGAGCCCTAAGTGGAGACATCCACCCCAACCCTGGCCCTACCATCTCCAAACCCATTCCTCATGATCAGACTAGAAACCACAACTTCTCCCAAATCACAGCCAATAGAAAGCCAAGTGACTTCCTTCTACTAAGCCTAAATATTAAAAGTATATCTAACAAAGTCCATAAACTCCATGCCACCATAGACTTGTACTCCGTAGATATAGTCATCCTGACAGAAACCTGGCTAAAACCTCACATTACCAGTGAGCAAATCCTCCCTACCAGTTACGGCATACTAAGAGTAGGCCAGCTAAACAAGAAAGGAGGTGGTATAGCTACAATATTTAAACAGCATCTAAACATCCAGATCTTAAAATCATCAGCTCCACAAATAGGCAATGAAGAAATAATATATACCAACCTCAAAATAAACCAAAATAAAACCATCAACATAATTGGATGTTACTTCCCACCTGGCCAAAAAATCCCTCCACTAGAAAAACACCTCAGCTGGTCTACCCACCATCTCCTGACTGCTGACCTATTTATGGGGTTTTTTGAAGAGCAGCTAATTTATAACATCAACAACAATTCCTTTTTAGATGAGCTAGACATCTGGAGACATTATCTAGATGATTGTTGGATGGTGTGGCGGGGTGATGTAACATATGTACATGAATTTGTTAGATATCTCAATGATAACAGATGGGATATTAAATTTACACTCAACATTGAATATCAACAAATCATTTTTTTGGATGTAGTTGTTACTAGACAAGAAGATCATACATTGGAAACTCGGGTATATAGAAAATTTCCAACATACAATACTTTACTTCATGCTTCCAGCCACCATCCCCACCACATTATCAAGAACATCCCCAAGTCCCAATATTTACGTATAAAATGTATATGCTCTTCCGAATCAATTCACCATGAGTGTCAACAGGATTTAACAAATAGGCTGGTAACTAGAGGCTACAGCAAAAATGACATTTCCCAAGCTGTAACCCAGGTAAACCAAACTGAGAGATCCCAACTTTTGGAATACCAAAACAGAACTAGTCAACACAAGACACAAGATTCACAACCAGTTAGACTAGTGACAACATTTGGTAGTAACACTTCAAGATTCAGAGATATTATTAACAATCATTGGGATATTCTACTTGCGCATGAATACCTAAATGGGGTACTTCAAAACGTTTATTATCTTACCGGAGAGGCAGAACTATTAATTCATATTTCACTCACTACAAATATCACAATCCACCTGTACCTATGCAAAAAACATTATTTGGTGATACACTAGTTGGTTGTGTCCCTTGTGGTCACTGTAGCACATGTACACACATTTTTAAAACCAAAGAATTTACCAGCTGTAATACTTCTAAAGTGTATCATATTAGAGTTTTTGGTAATTGCAGTAGTGACTGGATTATTTATCTAGCTACCTGCACTTGTTCATCCTTTTATGTTGGACAGACATCAAGACCCTTCAGACATCGCATAAGCAAACATTTAAGTGAGATAAGAAATAAAAGAATTTCCAATGCCCTTTATAAGCATACCACCACACACACAACTGCTAAATTTAATTTCACCATAATAGATAAAATTCAAATGCACAGAACATCCAAAGCAGGTTGGCATGACATATTAAATAATGGATTATTAGGCTAGGGGCTTTATTTAGACCTGGCCTTAATGAATTAAGTTTGATCTTGACTTGGTTGTTCTGTCTAACAATAATCTATTTAGGTGTATCTCTTTAAATATAATGATATAAAAGCGGACACTAGGATGTGCTCTAATGGAATAGTTTGTTGCACTAAGGAAGGCTTGAATCTTCAGCCGAAACCGGTTTGCTTATTATTCTACATGGAGTTGCCACAATAAAGCCTTTATTTATTTTTACCTTCTCTTTGTGCTGGATTACTTGTTCATACTACCCACCATCTCCCCCAAGAAACTATAATTGTACGTGATTTCAATATTGACTGGCAATCCTGTTCTGGCAACCATCCAACCCATCATGTAAACCTTCATGGCTTCACCCAACTAGTCCAGTCACCAACCAGGATAAATAGTCTCCAACAAGCACACTACCCTGGATTGGATACTAGTCAGTAAGAGCCCCCAATCATACATAACAGGCTGCTTATCAGATAGCCTCAGTGATTACTCCCAAACTTTCCTACTCAAAAAACACCTGTACCAAGCTAAACCTGTCATCTACCGTCAAATACGTAAAAAACTAAACTTTAACCCATTCACATTCATCTCATCCCTCAAAGAATGTAACTGGCATCCTCTAAAGTACCTCAGTCTTGATGACGCAGTTGAATTTTTTAATACTACCTTCCTGAGCATCCTCAGTTACCACGCCCCCATAAGACTTTCCAGAACCAAATCACAACCCTCCCCATGGCTACAGAAAACCACTAAGTCAGAAATGAAAAACAGGGATAAAGCCTGGGAGCACTGGCACAAAACCAAAACCCCCTCAACTAGACAGAAATTCCTAGAACTACACAATAGAGTCAAAAACTAATAAAACAGGATAAATTCCAATACTACCAATCTGCCCTAGACTTCTCCCAACACAACCCCAAACAATTCTGGTCCTCCATAAACTCCATCCTCCACCCAGGTAAAGTCAGTACCACTCCTCCTAACATCCCTCACTCCTCCGAAAATATTTCTACCTCATTCAACACACACTTCACACAAACTATACTATCATTAGCTAAACAACACAACCCCCCTCCCTCCAACCCGCACTTTCAACTAGTAATCTCCCCACTGCCTTCTCTTTTTTTCCTGTTCCTACCTCCAACATAAAAAAACTCTTACCTAAACGTAAGCCCACCAAATTAGCAGCAGACAACCTCCCAAGTGAATACCTACAAATCACAGCTGATGCTCTGGCCTACTCAGTATCTATCTTGATTAACCAATCTCTGTCAGAAAGTTAAGTTTCCACATTATGGAAAGTATCATATAATTCCCCTCCACAAAGGCGGCCCTTCCACAGAACTAACCAATTACAGCCCCATAGCTATTCTCTCTCCACTCTCCAAAATACTAGAGAGATGCATTCACTCTCAAGTCTCAGACTACCTCCTTTCCAATACTCAGCATGGTTTCCGACCAAACCATAGCACCACCACTGCCTCACTCTCCTTTACTAACACTATTCTTCAGCATAAAAACAATGGTTATCTCTCCTCTGCTACTTTCCTAGACCTATTTAAAGCATTTGACATGGTCCCACACAAACAACTTATCTCTGTCCTCAATAACCTATCCTTCTTTCAATCAGTCAACAGCTTGTTTCAGAGTTACCTGTCTGACCACCAACAATCCGTTATATGACAGAATGACACATCTCCCCAACTACCTGTCTGTATAGGGTTTCCCCAAGGATCCATCCTTGGACCCCTACTCTTCTCTATTTTCACCAATAATCTAGTCTCCGCCACCAAACATGGCACACTCATACAATATGCAGATGACTCAACCATCATCGGCTCAGCCCACTCCCTACCCAACTGCAAAAAGTCACACAGGAAGCCTTTTCCTCTGTTGAAACTTGGTTATCCAATGCCCAAGTAATACTCAACCCAAACAAACTAAACTACTCATCTTCCAACCCATCAAACATACTCAAAACAACTCTCACTTTAACATCACAGCAAAAGACAACACCACTATACACACAACAGAACACACCAAATTACTAGGAGTGGAAATAGACAATAAACTAAAATTTGACATTCACATATCCATGACCATAAAAAAAGTCCACAAAAACTAGGAGCATTATACAGAAATAAGCAACTTCTCACCAAAGCAGGAAAGATTTCAGTAGTAAATTCCCACCTTATCTCCACCCTACTTTATGCCTCTCCAATATATACCAACCTAAGGCAATGCGATCTAAACAAGCTAGAGACCTGCTACAACAAAATCACCAAATTCACCACAGGGGCATCCTACTGTAGTCACCACTGTCTCTCACTTGCTGAACTTGGCTGGTTTGAAATCCCTCACCTCCTTCAATGGTATCAACTCACACTCGCCCACAAACTAGTAAACCATCCACTAAATGTCCCATCCCTCCAGAATCTACTCCAACCCTATCACACCACCAGACCACTAAGATCCAGCAACAAAAATCACTTGCAGGTCACTAAAGCCAATAACTCTGCTGGAGAAGCACTATTCTCTTGCGCCATAGCCAAATTATGGAACTCCCTCCCACCCACAATTACCTCCGTACCATCATGCACCCACTTCAAAACTTTACTAAAAGCGCACCTAAAAACATGCTGGCTATGCCCTTGCAACTCCCACTCTAATATCACCCACCCCATCCACCCACTACCTTTCTTTCCACCCCGCTAACTACCTTGATTATAACAAGCTTGGATGCTTGTAAGCCTAACTACTTATTATACAGCAGGGACTTCTTATTGCAACAATTGTTAATGTCTGTTATGTACTTCACATATGATAAAGATTCTAGGTGTCTACTGAAGTACTATGTTCTTCATCTGTAACTATGTTTGTAATTGTTAATTGCTATGTTGATCAAATTGTTAATTGCTATGTAAATCCAATGTAACTACTGTCTGTATATTTTAACTGTAGAGCTTTTCTTCCCAGGCCTCTGCTGAAAATAGACCTACATCCAGTCAGACACTCTCGGTCAACAAATGTAAATAAATAAATAAATAAATAAATTGTATGCTCAAAAACAGTGAAAGTAAATGTTGTAAATGTGATGAATTACTAAAGGCCAACTGGGTTCACAGGTTCATTAACTGTAGAAATGTTATTCAATACTAGAAAGACTTCAGATATTTTGTAAAGGCTTTATGGTCTGATAACTGTCATATTTCTAACTCACTAATCTTATTCAGTCTTCCTACATCTAATGCAATACCTAAATCTCAGATTCTGTTGCTCTGGTCAATTCTTGCAATTGCCAGAAAAGTTTTTGCTTTGAACTGGAAAAGTAAACAAGATTTGATGTTTAAAGAATTTATTAACTGAGCAAAAGTTGTTTGTAAAAAAGAACTGCAAACCATTTGTTGTAGAACTCATAACATTACTCATAAAAAATAGCATGACAAAAACTGGAAAACCCTTTGAACAAATACTGATAACTTCTCATGGATGAAATGAGTGTTTATCGTGGGTGAATGTAAATATTGTAAATAGTTTTGTTATTGTTTTATTGTATTTGTTGTATGTACATTTGTGTATGTTTATAAGGAAAACAAAATAAAAATGATTTGGAAAAAAAAGAAGATAAAAGATCCTGTAATACAGCTTAAGGTGAGCTAAAACTTTTTAGATTTGGGACAGGCACAATCATAATAAATTCTAATAATGTAATTGTGCATTCCCCTCTAAATGACTATTTCACACTTAGTACACTAATCAGATTTTAAGATTACATTCCTCAGCCATGATACCTTACTTTTTACTTTTTTAACTATCTGTCTATCTATCTATCTATCTATCTATCTATCTATCTATCTATCTATCTATCTATCCAGCTATCTAGCTATCTATCTAGCTATCTATCTATATATCTATCTATCTATGTTTGGGGTAGTGCACTAATCAATATACTGACCAATTTCAGAATCAGCCCGGGAGAAATACAAAACATTTCACAAAGACAAAATACAGAAATGCAAACAATAATGGAATAATTCAGACTAATTACATACAAAAAATGTATATATTCATTCCAGTGAACTAGCACAGTGCAATATACAATCAAGCAAAGTGTACTGTACAATATATACATTAGTTTCTAAAGTGGTTCAATCTTAAGTGAATCTTGTGAGAGAAGAGACTTGAAAAGATGACATATCAAATGTTGAAGTTGGAGCATTTGGCTTGAGTGAAAAAGTGCTTTTTGAGTTGCATTCTGAATTTGGAAAAAGTGTCAATTTCCTTAATGTCAATGGGGAGGGCATGCCAAAGAGCAGGTGCCTGAGAGGACAAATCATGTGCAGTGCTGTGGGGTTTGGTTATAGGTTAATGAGAGTCAGTGCGACTTGTGAGTAGTGCCTTAGGTTGTATGAGGAGGTTTTTTTTTGCAAGGTCTAGCTGCAAATGGAGTAAATATGTTGAGTTGGAGTAGTTTGTATAGGTGGAATCTTCAAAGTAGGTTGGATCTTTGTTTATCAGTAGCCATTTGTTTTTTTCTAGGGTGATTCAGTGATGCTGACAAAGAGGCAAGTTTGTAATGAATCAGCAGATGCTGTTTGAGATAATCTGGAATGTGGCGATGTTTTTATCGGAGGCAGAAGCAAAAATTGGGAGCGCATATTCAAACTGAGAGAGGAGAACTCCTTTGCCAATGGCTGATCTTGCTGTGTGGGATAGAAAAGAGGAAATATTTTTGGCCCAGAAGAGGAGGGAGTTTATTTTGGCTCTCACTTTGCCTATGTGGAAATGAAAGTTTAGTGACCAGTCAAGCCACAGTCCTAGACATTTGAAGGAGGAGGTTGTCTCTGTGGAATGATTGTGTAGGTCAAAGATAGTTAAAGAGTCAGGTGCTTGGTGAATTTACTTTTTTTCCAAAAACATTTTTATTAAATTTAGTTAATAAACATGGACATAAAGTATTAAAAATAAACAATATAAAACATAATAACTATTTACACTATATACAAACATCCATGCTAAACATTTGTTTTATCCAAAAAGGTAATCAATATTTATCTAACAATCTCTCCAATTTTTGGCAAGCTAGTCTTTTGTGTGTTACATTTGGTGATAAATAGTTTGCATTCTTTTTACATACAGATTTTGCTATTGAAATAAACTCAGTAAACATAAGATATTACTTATTATTCCAGTTCAATGTAATTATTTTTCAAGCAATCGCTAGAATTAACCAAAGAACAGGTAACTGATGTCTAGGAATTACACTTGGGATAGGGGCATTGAATAATATCAAAGAGCTAGTAATATGACAGCTATCAGACCACAGAGCTTTTGTGAAATGTCTAAAATCACTCCAGTATTGTGTGAGAGTTCTACATTCGATGAACATATGAACCCAGTTGGCTTCAAGAATATCACCACACCTCCAGCATTTGCTTTCATTACTCTTGGTTATAATGTCAATTCTGTATGGAGTGTAAAAGCTTCTATGAATAAATCTCCAGGTATATAGTCCCAATATAAAGATGATGAAGTGTTTTTATTGACTTTAATAACAGTTTCTTATTATCATTAGATAAAGGTTCACCATTAATCTGTATGGAGTAATTCCAAAAAGCTTGGTCAAAAGTAATCAAGTCTTCTCATAGGATTTTATATACAAGCAATATGCTTAATTTATGTTCAATGTTCATCAAACTACACCGTATGAATAGTTGTATCAATCTTGGTATAATATCAGTTTCCAGATTTATTGACACTCTCATTTTATTTTCAACAAACTGTCTTAAAGATTGAATACAGAACCAATTATCTTGACAGACATTATATCTGGCTAAGAGAAAGTTCATTGGTTCGATGTTCTTATTGTCTATAAACTGGTGCCAAAACTTTATATTATTCTCTTTAAGATTCTGCATCTTATTGATATTGAAGGTATCTAGGCAATCTTGTGTATAAGCTATGGTAAATATTATGAAAAAGGTGTTCTTTAAACTATAATTGTTGTCAATTATATTTTTGAAAATATAAAATATTTGGTTTATACCACGTGCGAAGTGGCTAATATTCACGGAGTATCCAAACTATTTTGTTAATTCCAAAGGTTTCCTTAAACTGGGTTTCTGAGCTCTCAGAGGAAGTTATATGCATTTCATGTAGTTGTTTCAAGCTAGAGATGTATATGGATGAAACCCAGTGTAGTATTATGTTAATAATAACAGATTTGGAATATAATTCTATGTTGGGAAAGCCGATCCCATTACTGTCCCAGGCTCTAACATGCCATTTATAGGCTATTCTTGGTTTCTTTGAGAACCATAGAAAAGTTAGTAATAAGGAATCTATTTGTTTAAAGAATTTCTTAGGAGGAGGTAAAATCAATGATTGTATGTAAAATAAAATCTTGGGCAAAATAATAATTTTTATTAATGTAAGTCTGTCTTCCGTGGTGAAAAACATTTTGTTCCACTTTTTAGTCAAATCACTGATTATAGCTACCAGTTTAGTGAAGTTAAAATTAATAGTCTCATTCCACTTATTCTTAATACTTATTCCTAGATAATCTATCTTATCATTTTCCCAGTTGAATGTGTTGTATTTTTGCAAATTGCTATTTATTTTCTTATTGATTAAAAGTGTTTTGGTTTTATTTTGATTAAAATTGAGCCCTGAGATTTTTCCAAATAGAGTTATGGCCTTCATGATATGTTGTAATGAGCCTTCTATGTCACTGGATGTTAGTAGAATATCGTCAGCAAAAAGCTGAACTTTTGGACAGTATCCCTCATTAACTTGAAATCCTTTGATATTTGGGTTATTTCTAATAAATGAAGCAAAAGGTTCCACTGATAAAGCGAAAAATAATGGGGATAGAGGGCAACCTTGTCTAGTTACCTTATGAATTTTTACTGGGGATGATAGACATGAACCAATCTTAACAAATGCTTTAGAATCACTATAAATATTTAATATCAGTTTAGTGAAATCTGAAGTAAAGTTAAAATTCTTTAAAGATTTTTTTTAAGTATGACCAACTAAGAGAATCGAACGCCTTATCAATATCCAGACTAATAATAGTTAATTATTTCTTTGTTTTGTTTGCAATGTCTATTAGAGATAGTAGCTTAATAATATTGTCATACACTTTTCAATGTAAGATAAAGCCAGTTTGATCAAAGTGCATTAGATTGGGTAATATATTTTTTAGTCTTTTGTCCAGGAAAGACATGAAAATTTTATAATCGATATTTAACAATGATATGGGTCTATAGGATGCACATAGTTGGGGGTCCTTACCTTGTTTCAGAATGGGGAAAATTATTGAGTACTTCCACGAGGGAGGGAAAATTAAGTCTTGTTTAACCATAGAGAATGTGTTTAATAATAACTTTATTGTGTGCTCTGGAAGAATTTTATATATTTCTGGGATTATCCCATCTACCCTGGGGCTTCATTATCCTTCAGATTTTTAACTTGTTCTTTCACTTCTGCTAAGGTTATTTGTTTATTTAGGGTACTATTTTGTTGTCTTGATAGTTTAGTCTTGATATTTTCTTGTAGAAATTTATCTATTACATCGTCTGAATCTAGTGGTGATTGCATGTCATCGATTGACCGATAATGATTTCTAAAGGCTTCTAATATACCTCCTAAATCAGTTGTTCTTTTTACTGTGTTATTATTCTTGTATTTAATTTCATTAATGTGATTTTATTTACTAATTTGTTTGGCTCTAATAGCTAGTTTATGTAAATGTATGGGGTTTACTGATTAGGACTGTAGTTTAATCTTTTCTAAGCTTATAGCAACCTTATGATTCAATATTTCTAAATATTTGTGGTTTAGCTTAGAAATTTCAGTAAGCACTTGGTGAATTTTCTGTGGAGTTCCAAAAAGCAAAGTTTTAGTCTTGGTGGGGTTGGGAAGCAGTTTATGGTTTATGAGCAATTGATGAAACTAATGTAAGTCCGTCTGATGTTGGCACTAAATGTTGGTGTGATCGTGACCTGATCAGTAAATGACTATGTCTTCAGAATACAGGATAAATGGGAGGTGGGGAGGTCACAAGGAAGTTTGTTAATGAATATGGAGAAGAGGAAGGGGACAAGAACTGATCCTTGTAGTACACCATTGGTAATAGGTGCAGATTCTGATTGGGAGGATCCTATTTTAACTCTAAAGTGTCTGTCAGTGAGGAATTTTTAAACCAGGGAGCAGTATCTAAACTGATATACATTTCAAGTAGTTTGTTTTGGAGAAGATAGTGGTCAATGAGGCCAAATGCCTATGTAAGGTCTATAAATAGGGTACCTGTAAGGAGGCCACCATCAGAGTTATCAGGATGTCATCAGTTAGTGACCAACGTGCTGTCATAGTACTTCATCCAAGTCAGAATACATGCTGTTTGGAGGAGAACATGTGGTACTGCTGGATACCAGTTCTGGGCAAACTTCTTGAAAAGATAGTCAACAACCAACAGAACTGGGACGATGGATATTAGCGAGAATTGAAAGGCATCTTTTGGGTTATTTTGCTTTGAGAGGGTTTAATTATAGCAGTTTTACAAATCTGTGGCATGATGTTTTGTGTGAGACATTGATTATGTATGTGGGTGAGAAGAAAACATAGATGTTTCTGCTGTGATATATGAACCAGGGGTTTATTCCATCAGATCCAGGAGGGGTGTCAGTAGTAATATTTTCAAGTAGAATAGAGGCTTCTTTGAGATGAATGCACTTGAATTGGAAGATGGGAGTGAATGATGGCAAGGTGGACAATGCATGATATGTGGGAGGTGTAGATTTTATTCTTGGAAGATCACTAAATTCTTTAAGGAACTCTTCTAGAGAATGTCTTGCTGTACCACACTAAAAGGTATTTTTAGACAGGGTATCGTTAGGAGGTTTTCTTTTTTGTAAGGAGGTTGACCTCTTTCCAAAAGTGTTGGGAAAATATAAGAGGGTAATTTCTTTCTTTCTTTGGAGATTTCTTTTGTGCCTTCTGATGGACTACATGAGATGGTTCCTAGCCAAAGGTATAAATACGACTGAAAATATTTAAAAAATATAATTTTACCAAATTAACTACAGGTTTATAACTCTGACATTTTAAAAATCTTTTTGCAAGACTTCCAGTCAGAATGGAATTGGCAATGCAGTTTCATACACAGATGTGTTTATGTTTTGGCCAAAAAAATTCAAAAAAATAGTTAAGTTGTGACTATATACTGGTGTACCTTTTAAAGTACCATGCTGCAGTTCTCTGTCATAGCTACTCCCAAAGACATGCCTTTTGTTTTGCAAGTTACAGGGTTCAAAAATGTCCTACTGGTATGTCTTTCTGGGGATTGTGGCAGAGAGTAAGGGTCAGAGAAACCCTTAGAATGCATTGATGAATAATTAATTTATGACAGAGAAAAAGTACATCACTGAGTTAATTTAACTTCCCATGCATTTTATGATATTGTAGCTATATTTAGTGCTGTGTTCCTTGCAAAACTATTTTAGCAACACTCCCTACCTTGATTACACCGTTTCATTTTTTTAAATGTCATATTACATAAGTGTTGATGAAAATATTGCTTGCAACTCAGTGAGGACTAATTTCAGATTTTAATGAGTTGCATCAAATAATCCTGCTAATTTCCAAGTGGTCTGGTGAGGATAGGCTCCTTCCAAGATCAGTCATGGTAGCTTTGCTCCTGGGACTGAGTGCCTTGACAGTGATTATACATGGTTTAGAGTCTGGGTGAGAAATTGTAGGGAGAGACTGGAATGTTATCATACTAAAACTAACTGTGCATTTTAACTCAGGCACTATTCATTTTTTGTACCAATGTTTGCAGTTGCTATCTACTAGTGCCCTTTTTAATTTATTTATTTTTTTTATTTATTTATTTGCAGTTGGTTAACCAGGATAGTCCATTGGGCCAAAATAACCCTTTTTCAATGGAGTCCTGGGGAGAAAAGCTCCAACACAGATTACACAAAGATTACAGAGATTTACATTTCAAACAATTTCTGATTAAAAGACAGAACAAAATACTGAAGTTACCATCAAAAATGCAAATTTTTTTTTTTTTTTTAGGAGAACATTGTTCAAGTAGGATTAGGAAGTGAGTAGATAGATGCAGAAGGCTTTTGGTTTGCTAGGTACAATAAGAAATTGATTACTAGCTTCAATAATGAATTTATGAGATGGAAGACTGTAGGAAGTGAAGAATTTCTCCAAATCTTTTGGGTTTCTAATACTATGAAGGGAATGGACCACATCCCTAAGTCAAAGTACTATTAAAGTTCATGAAACTAGTATTGTTTCACTCTTTGATGTCAGTCAAATGTGCTCTTCACAGTACTCACAATGTACCCAGTAATGACTCCTTCTGCAATTCATATGAGGTTACATGGATTGGTAACATATCTAAATACGATTGTAAATTATTTTTTATAAGACCCATTGCTCCAACTACTGTTGGAACTGTCTGGGTATCTTTCTTCCACATTGCTCTTGTTTCTGCCTGCGGATCCTGATATTGCCAAATTATTATGCCTTTCAGTATACAGTCCTTCTGCCATTAGTATGTTACACCCAGCAATGAGATGTGCGACTGTTTCCAATTCAGCTTTACAAAACCTACATTTGTCTGTTTCTCCCACATGATCGATGGACTTTGTAAACCAGCGTGTACGTAGCCCACTGTCTTCGGCTGCCAATATTAACCTTTCATCTCTTGGTTTGAATTCGGCTCTCCTTAACCATTCCTGTGTTTGTTCCTGATCAACATGAGGTTCCCCAGTTTGGAGTATGTGATGCTAGAGAAGACATATTGCTATGTCTTATAGAGAGAGAGAGTCATATATTCGATCAAATGCACATGTAACAAATTCTATATAGGTGAGACAAAAAGAAGTTTCTCTTGTAGAATAAAAGAACATATAAGGGATGTTAAGAATTATAAACTATCTAGTCCAATAGCTGTACATTTTAATGAAATACATAAGGGAAGTTTAGAGGGTTTTCAGGCTACAATTTTAGATAGTGTGATATGTAATAAGCTTATGACTGATGAACAAGTAAAACAATTGTTGAGGAAGAAAGAAGCATTTTTAATTTTAAAATTTAATACTATGTTCCCTTTGGGTTTAAATCAAGAATGCTTCTGGAAAAGTTTTGTGTAAATATGTAAATATGAATTTGTAGTTTTAATAAGAACTGTTTAAAAGTTTGTGATATAAGTAACTAATCAATTATTCTATTATTCAATTATGTTCTGGTATATATAAACCTTGAGTTTTCTTATTGGATGTACTCTGTTAAAGGCTTTTGGCCGAGGCGCTAGAGATTTTTACAACTGGTGTTTTGAAAATAAATTCCTTCTTCGGAGTTGCTGGATTGCTGTTGTGGTCTTTTTACTACATTTTGCTACATTTGTCTGCTGTGGTTTATCTACTATGACCAGTGATTCCTTAGTGGGCCTACCGAGGATTTTCCTAGATACTCCTTTGGAGACTTTACCTAAACCTACGGACAGTGCACCAAAAAGTGGAGATGTTGCAGCTGGTTCGAATTCCACATGTACTGCTTTTGTTCGCCAGGATGGTGGCAGTATTAATGAAATAGATAATGGGGTATTGAATAAATGGACCAAAGATAGGAAGTTATGGAATCAGAACCCCTTCTCAAGAGTTGGTAAGAAAGTAGATACATTTAATAACCCTGAAGTGTCAGAGATGCTGTCGCGTATGGAGAAGTTACTATTTAAAGAAACTGCTACTTTTCTAAATTTCCAAAGCATGCAGAGATATGAGGAGTTGGAAATTACTCCTCGTGGGTTAAGAGCTACAAAAAACCCATCCACTCCATTTGATCTGACTGTACCGGAAGAACGTGTTTTTCATGAAAGGTGGATAGCTGCGGCACATAATTGCAGCTTGGAGTGGGTTCACATATTGGTTGAACGTGATCTCTTTAAAAAACAGAAGCTTAAAGAAGAGATCAAAGGGTTGTGCCAAGATATCACTAACGTCATTTCACAGGATGAACTGCAATGTTTTTTAGTAAAAACCAATGAGCAGTTAGTGAGCTATGAAAAAGAACTGATTGACAGGAAGAAGAGCAAATTGGTTCGCAATATACGCGATTACGAAAATAAAAGAGCGTTCCTGGTGGCGACCAACCCTAAGGGGAGAAAACTACACGTACAGTTTGATCAGCATAAGAAACCGGTTTACAACACGGCGAAAAGGGCGTTTACATCAGGTGAAAGCATGGCTTCAGCTACGGAATGTGATACGAATGAGGACTTTCCGTATTTACCGCCTGCTGGGAATAACACATATTTAAATTCGTTTCGTGGAGCAAACAAGGGTAGAAAACGAAGTTGGAATGGTGCAGCACAGGGCTACTATCAAGAGCAACGTACTTTTCAAAGGACTAATAAACGAGGAAAATGGGACTAGTAGGGCTAACTATTTTTCTACATGTGAGTATGTAGTTAATTTATCTGGGTTGGAGCTGTCTGAAGCTCACATATCAGTATTAATTAAAGGGCTGAAATATATACCTACTGTTCTCCCCAGACTGCATGTACTAAAAAGCGATATCTTTCGTTTTATACGAAAGTTAAAGTTAGTGCAATTTTTTGCTTCGGAAAGTGTAACTAATAAGGAAGTTTCTGAAGCGGATGAATATACTAGTAGCTCTAATGATAGTTTTTATTCTTGCTGTTCTGGGGAAGATGAAATGATTTGTAACAATGCCTACTGCAAGTTAAATACTGACAACATCAAAGTTAAAAGTGTTTTTGTTCCATTTTGTAATAATGAGAGTATACAGTGCCTAGATAAATCATTAAATCATAATGTACAAATAGCTTATGACAAATTCATAAGTCAAAAGAAAAAAAGTGTTGAATATAATTTGAACAAAATTGAATGGCAAGCATTAATTGATTTAAGTAGGAATGCACAAATGGTATTCAAACCTGCGGATAAAGGCGGGAAGTTAGTTGTGATGAATTATATTCAATACTTATCTATGTGTTATAAACATTTGAATGACAATACTATTTATCAGTGTATAGATATATCTGATTATGACAAAGCTCAAAAGTTGTATCTAGAGTTATTAGAAAAAGGCAAAAGATTATATTATTTTTCTGTTAAAGATGTTAAAGATAAATTTGCTATAAAAAATCCTAGAATGCCATGTTTTTACTGTTTGCCAAAGATTCATAAGGATCTGGTGAATCCACCAGGATGGCCTATTGTTTCTGCTAGTGGGAGCTTTTTGAATAATATCTCTTGTTTACTACATGAAGTATTAGTGCCATTAGTTAAAAAATTACCATCTTATGTTAAAGATGTCTTTGAATTTTTGACAAAAGTATATCAAGTTAAATGGGATGAGGAAATGTTTTTTATAGTAATAGATGTAGTAAGTCTTTATACAAATATCAAACATCTAGATGGTATTAGAGCTATGAAACATTTTTTAGGTGATAGTCCTATGGTTGAATACATTATAGAATTAATGATGATGTGTCTACAAAATAATATATTTGAATTTGATGGTCATTTATACAGGCAAAAACAGGGAACAGCAATGGGGGCTCCATTTGCCCCATGTTATGCCAATATATTTATGGGCTTGTTTGAGCAACAGTACATTTATACTAATCAATTTTTTCGTACACATGTAATTAAGTATTATAGATACATTGATGATCTTATTTTCATTTGTAAAGGGGGTTATGAGTTAGTGGATCAATTTATAAATCAAATAAATGTTAATAATATGGGAATAAAATTTGATGGACTACAAAAGGCAAAAGGTACATTTTTGGATGTTGAATTAATAGGGGATAGTTACCAGCATAAGGTAATCTCCAAAATATATAGGAAATTCCCAGGTAGTAATAATATATTACATGGTGAAAGCTTCCACCCTTGGCACACTATGAAATCTATCCCTTATACGGAGTTTAATAGAATAAAAAGATTATGTAGTGAGAATAGAGATAGAAATGTTGAATTAGAAGATAGCTTTTTCAGATTCAAAGAGAGGGGATATGATGAAATGAATTTGAAAGAAAGTTTAAATAAAGTGCTAAATAGTAAGATTGAAAAATGTAGTTGGACATGTTATAAAAATAATAAAAGAAGGGAGCAAGATAAAAATATATATTTTACCACTACATATTCAGTAATATCAGAAGAAATTATAGATATAATCAAATCCAGTTGGAATATTATAAGAAAAGAAGTAGATTGTTTACAGCAGAAGAAACTTTTGTTCTCTTTTAATAGGGGAAGAAATATTAAAGATTTTATAGTACATAGTAGGTTTCATAGACCGAAATTGGAAATAATAGAAGGAATAAAAGAAAAGGGTACAGTAGTATGTGGGAGATGTAGTATTTGTAGTTATGTTACTCGAAGGTTTGATAAAATTAATAATAAGAATTTTGAAACAAATGAATGTTTTACTTGTAACAGCCAGAGAGTCATATATTCGATCAAATGCACATGTAACAAATTCTATATAGGTGAGACAAAAAGAAGTTTCTCTTGTAGAATAAAAGAACATATAAGGGATGTTAAGAATTATAAACTATCTAGTCCAATAGCTGTACATTTTAATGAAATACATAAGGGAAGTTTAGAGGGTTTTCAGGCTACAATTTTAGATAGTGTGATATGTAATAAGCTTATGACTGATGAACAAGTAAAACAATTGTTGAGGAAGAAAGAAGCATTTTTAATTTTTAATTTTAAAATTTAATACTATGTTCCCTTTGGGTTTAAATCAAGAATGCTTCTGGAAAAGTTTTGTGTAAATATGTAAATATGAATTTGTAGTTTTAATAAGAACTGTTTAAAAGTTTGTGATATAAGTAACTAATCAATTATTCTATTATTCAATTATGTTCTGGTATATATAAACCTTGAGTTTTCTTATTGGATGTACTCTGTTAAAGGCTTTTGGCCGAGGCGCTAGAGATTTTTACAACTGGTGTTTTGAAAATAAATTCCTTCTTCGGAGTTGCTGGATTGCTGTTGTGGACTTTTTACTACATTTTGCTACATTTGTCTGCTGTGGTTTATCTATATTGCTATGTACAGTTTAGTTGTTGTATGGCAATGCACATGTACTGTACAAAAGATGGAGACTTTTCTGTATACCAAGACCACAACTGTGTCTTCAAGAAGAAACTGTTCTTTATTTCTCAAGCTGGTGGAGGCATATGGGCTCCTATCAATGTTGCTAATGTAAGAAGACATAGTAGGAAATCAGGTAGGCTCTTCCCCAGTTTCATTAGATAATAGTTTAGAGTTGGATTTGAATTGCAGAGTTGAGAGTATAAACTGGAAATGTCTGTATTTTAATGTGCTATAATTACAGCTCTGGATTTTAGAGGACTGCCTTTTCTTTGTTTTAATTCCAGGTATGGGCAGCTGTATAATGGAGACCTATAAATGTTGCTATTAAGGGAGTTATATCTGAGAGACAGAAAACAGGCCAGTACCATTATTTTTTTTCTAAGTTTTTATGGAAAAGGGTCATAGAAACTTGAATGATTTGGTCAGGAAGCTATTTTTAATACAGATTGTGAATATCATGACAGACTGGTTGACCTCTCTCTATACTTGGTTTCTGTGGAAATCTGCATCTAGCCTTTCGAGCCATGAAAGTTCCAACCCGCATCAAACTCCTATTCCTTCACAGAACAAAGAGTACTTCAAATACCTGGTTAAAGAAACTAAACCTTCATCAACAAATAGATAAGACATGTTGGTATAATAGATTCATATCCCAACATATCCCTCAAGTCTGGACAAACTTCCAGTGTATGCCAAGAAGAGTAGAACCCTTGCCACCTTCAAGGTAAACCTAGATAATTAAATGGGCAGTCTCACATTCTTCTCTGGTCTGTTTTGTTTTCCTATCCTTGAAGCTCTAAGAAACTTTAGAAAGGGCGAGTTTTGGCTAGTCTTCTAATAATCCCCAGACTGATTGCCTAGTTCTTCCTTTTGTATGAATATTAAAATGCAAAACAAATACAATACAACTCACTGTGTTGCATGGTTGGTATTATTAGTTTGCAAAACAAATAAAATGTTGACACAGGAAAAACACATAGGCAAATACATCAAAAAGACCATGGCAAACCAAAATCTTCTCTGTGTATAATACCTTAAACCTCAATTGAAAGAGTCCCATGGAAAATATACAAATTACCCCTTGAGGACATGTAAGTGTGTATCAGCGACATGGTTTCTGAATGCCCCTGTTTTTTTTCTATTTTATAAGGCTTTATTAAGGCATTCAAATCAATAAACCCATTAGCTGCAGAAATGACACTTTTTCACCGGTTTTATGGGCTCATCAGAAAACAATGAAAGCAATAAGTGTTGATGACCAACAAGCAGCGAATTTCCTTGAACTTCATTAACCCTCTCTGGTGTGTTTTTATGTAGGCGTATGTAGTAAAATGTTAGGACACTGTTTACTATGCACTTTAAGATTGGCCATGTATATTGCATTTGATTCTGCCTTGCAGTCCTGTTCTTGACATTATTCAGATTTTGAAAACAGAGTAAGGAGGTTTTAAGTGTATCTACCTAAGGGTGTATATAACTACATATTTTATGGTCACTGTGGACGCTTGTCTAGTGTTGCTCCTCATTAATATATTCCTGTGTTGTTTGACCATGAGGGAGGTCTGCAATAATTGGATCATGAGACAGTCATCAGCAGTTCCATACTAGTAGACCTGTCACTTTTAGGTAGGATCCCATATGACTCCAGAAGGCTGAATGATGGTGTAAACAATAGTTATCATGGATCAATGAAATTGAAGGCATAAATATTATAGAACTCTGACAGATGTATTAAAACCTGACACTATATAATCTAAGATGGAGTCCCAAGTTATATATGAAAAGGGTTCTTGAACTGGTGCAATTATTCAGTTAACAAAATAAATAAATAGATTGACTAAAACAAACATTTTTTCTACAGGATGACTGTCTTAAAGACTTGACAAATCTGCATGATGCTATTTTTACTCAACTACAAAGAAAATGGATCTTACTAAAACAACTATTTGCTCAGCAACCCTGAGGAGGCTTGGACAGAATAAGGTATTGCTTTCTTACCCATATTTTCTTGCAACCATTTCATAATTTCAGTCTAAAATATTACAGACATATTATTGGTCTTGGTTGCTACAACCACATATTAAAAAATGACTTATTTCTGAAAGACATTTTGAATTGTATGACCTGTCAGAGCATAAGATCTGTTTCGAACGATGTATTGTCTGTGCATGAAATAATTATTTTCAGCAACTATTGTCTTACAGACCATCTAAACACATGTTGGCTTTTGACAGGGCATGGCTAGTTTAGGTCAAGAAACTTACATGATACCGTCTCTCTGCATCCATGGCAAAATATTCTATATTAAGTCAGAAAAAAAGCATCATTTGTACAAAGAGATTCAAATTTGTTTAACAATGTCAGACAGAATGGAAAATTCCATACTTCCAACAGTTAAGGCAGCATCATTGTTTTTTATGCAAGCTGCCTTTGCAAGCCATTTTAAGCTTAGCTAAGTTCCCTTTCAATCAAAGGTGAAAATCAAACCCTGTACTTTGTGTTTTGAGTTAAACACTTTAACCATTATGCCAAACACCAACCTTCAGCAGATGAGAAAATGTTAAGTTTGTTTGAGTTTCTGCCCCTATTAATCCAAGTTGTCAAGACGTACCATTCCAAGACAATTAACAACCAGAAGCACCTGCAGGCTGACAAAAATCATATAGCTAGTCTAGCAGTGATATGCAATAATACTAAGAATCAGGCTTAACAAAAATTCCAAAGATGCTTATGCACCTGGAGTTCAGGATAACACATCTACATAACAAGAGCGATGACCAACAGAATTGTTCTAGGCCAAACAATGCAAGCATTATAGAAGTCACAGAATCCATCCAGCCTAATGAGTTGAGAAACATTAAAACAGAAACATCAAGAAACATAGGGGTATCTCCTGAAACAGGCACATCCTGAACTTCAGCAAAGATACCTTTCTCAGGACCTAAATAAACATAAAATGGAGGTGCAGCCTTTAAAGAGGCAGTTTTAATGCATGGCTACTAAGAAGTGACGTCTGCCTTGCACACAGAGCCTCATTACTATGTTACCAGGAAAAGGGAAAAAGCTTTTAGACAGTCTGCACAATTTTCATGATTTAGTCCCTTGTTTTTTTTTGTTTTGTTTTTATTAGTGAGAAAGCATTGTGGTCACTCATTTATGTCAAGTGTATGGACAGGTACATACTGAAAGGGACCTTATATTCAATGATTGGCCTAATGAGAGTTGAGTACAGTGGAATGATTATATCCCTGAGCGTCTATATTAAATTACTGAAGAGGCATTACAGAGAATGCCTCTTTATCGACATCAAAAGAGTGAACAGTGAAATATGCGAATGGCCGAATCAACAATTTTCTTCCTGGGGGAAAAAAATTGTTGATTCGACCAGAAATGAAATACTATTAACCCACGGGTCTATGTTAAATAAACAAATGCTTGACATGTCGAGTACAACATACTCAAACAATGGGAAGCGAAAGTTTATTTAACCGACTGTTCAGAATATCGAATTACATAATCCCGAAAAGTTTTGTTTGGCCACCTAACCCTCCCAACTGTTACAGTACATGAAACCAACTAATACCATGGTACATACACACAATAACATAAAAAAAGGGAAAACATACTTTAACATTGCACCCCCACACCCCCATACTTAAATATACCAACTCCGAGACCACACTTCAGTACAGAAAAGGGAAATTCTCCCATTCTGCACCATACAGCGCCATTAGCACTAGCTTACATGACGTATTACGTCACATACATCAGTGCTAGCCAAACAAAATATTTCAGAACTCCATTTTCCGAAGTTCTGAGCGGTCGATTAAATAAACGTTCGCTTAAAAGTGTTCGCGTATGTTGTACTCGACATTTTAAGCATTCATTTATTTAACATAGATCCTAACCCATACCCCCCCAACTAAATATACCAACTCCGAGATTGCACTACAGTGGGGAAAGGAGCAAACTTACGCTGATGGCCAAGCGACCCCCCCCCCCCACCGTGGAAAATAATCGCTGATTTGGCCATTCATGTAATTCGCTGTTCTCTCCTTTAGTGTCATTGAAGAGACATTCCCTTTAATGCCTCTTCAGTAATATGATATAGACCCCATCCCTAGACATCAACACCCTACATTTAGATAAAAGCTGAGAGATGATGAAGGACTCCCTTACAATAGTGGATATGTGATTATCAAAGTTCTTTGCCAACGTTAGTTCTCAGATCCCTGACTACTGGATCAACCTTCATGGGGCCATTGTCAACGTGATAGTGAATGTGAAAGATTGAGAAGTAGCTGGACCATGAGATTGACTCCACTATCAAATCAAAGGTCTCGCCATCCAGTAAGACAAGATCAAGTTTAATATATGCCAAGATTTATGCATTGCAGAGATAATGACCTGAATGAACTCAAAGCCTGTCATAATGCAACTAAATTCCTTAACAAGAACCACTGACTCATCTTCAGCACAGATATTAAATTCCTCATGAACAACAAAGATTTATTGTCTAATTGCTAAGTCAATATAGAAGTCATCAAAGTATTTTAGATAAATCTTCATACAAGCTGTTGAACAGTAGATAAGAAAACACTTACAGTTTATTCCTGTAGCTAGAGCATGCTCAGAAGACTTGGTGTCCCTATTAGCAACCTTATTCAACTGTAACCTGAAGCCCGAGGAGAGAGCATCCCCACCCTTGATCCCACCTAATCTTGGAAACTGAATTACAGGGCCTCCAGATGGAATTTGTGTTTGCAAAAGTTGTCATCAATTATTTTTTTAGATATTTTTTCTCCTTGCATCTGATCATGTGCTGTCACCAGTGCAGCTACTCATCTACTAGGTATATTGGGCACTTCTCTATGCCTCTGGACCTACCCCTGCCCATGGTTGGGACTATTAAAGAGACTGAGGCATCTTGGTGCAAGTCTTATTGCTAATGCCCAAATTTCCTGCTTTACCCTACACAGGCTTGTGTTTCCTCATGGGCAGTGGGCTGACATGCAGTGAGGATTTGGGTGCATCAACCTGCCTCCACAGTGACTCAGCCAATGTCCCCTGCCTATTCCCATTTTTGGGCATGCCCCCTTTTTGAACCTTAGTCTCCACTAGGGATCTAATGAAAGGAGCATGCAGATACATTATGTGCTCCAGGGATAGGCTTCCATTCCCTATTGTGCATCAGAATCCCAAGACACTAATTAAACCCAGGTTGCCTGGGCTGTAGTTAGAGGTAATAATAAAAAAAAAAAAAAAAAAAAAAAACACGTCAAGGGTGTAAATTCAGACTGACTTTTCATACTTGAATTTTCTTTCTGGGTAACCACTGCCTATCTCATGCATTCAGGATGCAACATATATTAAAATTCTACCCAACAAATCAACAGCATTTCACTTGAGAATAGCTTAAATTTATTGACTTACTTGGAGCACTTGGCAGCATATTTTTTCTTATGATCATGCAGACAATCAAAAGAATCATCAAAGCTGTTGTTTTTTTGGCTCTGGGTTTAGTAATAATCTGACAAACTTCAAGACCCAGGATCAGCTTATAGACCGTAGGTATTATCAGGTAGATACACACTTCGTTGTGCAGCGACTCTGTATGTACTGTGGAAAAGGAGATACAAAGCCTGTAGTAACCAATTGATCAAGCAAGCAAGCATAAGAATGAATTATCGTCTCCTTATAGATCTGCAGGTAATGGGTTTTACTAATTTTTATTATGAGACTGAATTAATGATCTGTTTGGCAGTAAGATATTCAGTAGCTTCACTTATAAACTGATGAGCCACTAAATATACAGGAAATGAAGAAACAGCATTTTTCCAATACTGCTACCCAGCTGGATAGTTAACGTTAAAAGCCAATGAGCAAAAAAAAAAAAAAAGTTTATTTAGTTTATTTAGATAGGAAAATCTCATTTAATGGAGCCAGTACTGTTTGCCAGATTTTGACAATGTCTCTTCACTGTTCAGTAGTTTGCGTACTCATTCAATATCTTCTCGTTATTTTGTTAGTGTATTAAGACATCTGTGAAAATATAGCGAACCGTTTGCATTTACGTTATTTAGTTTTGGGCAATCAGCAAAGCACTCTTCAGTTGTTTATGATACCATTTTCAGGTTTAAGAGGGATAGACTGAAAGCCTAAGGCAAATTGATGGATGTGTCCATCCTTAAAATCAGTTAGGTGTGACTGATCAGTATATCTCTTTGGGTAAGCATTATTCTCCTAGAAAAATCTGTACAGGCTGAATGTAAGAATAAAGAAAAACCTGGATGATACTTAGTAAGTTTAGAAATATGGTTCATGCACCTGCATTCCGAAACATTCATCTATGCTTCTGTTTTTTCTGTAAGTCTAGACTAATGTTTTTAGGGGTAAATTTAATCATGAGTTATTAAAACTTATTTCACTTAAAATAAAATGAAATGAAAAACTAAAATTGAATTTAACTCTCTTGCTAACCCATACTAGTTGTGGTAACATTAATGTAAGTCCTTAAAGTAATGGATAAATAATATGTTAATGCAATTTTTGTAAGAAACAATGACATTTTGTAAGAAACAATGACATTTTAGTAAATATATTTATGACTTTTAAAAGAACTGAAAGTATGTAGGTAAAGCAAAATTGATTTGAGAATACAAGAGCCTAAGGCTATTATAAAAGTGATGATTGCTTATATGTATTACAATGCTGTCAACTGTTGCAGGACCTACCAGATAAAGTAGGACAACAGGAATTGATATTGATAATAAGTGACCTTAATGCCCATATCAGACAGAAGAAGATATGAGGGCTGCCTGGGTCCACATGGGTGGTCAACAGGAAAAAAGAAGGAGAGGCCATTCTAGGCTTCTAGCTGGCAAATGGCTTGATGGTGGCCAATATAAGGTTCAGTAAGATCATGTGCAAGAGTGGCCAACATGCAACTCATGTAGACATTCTCCTAGTAAATGCCACTGGGGTAGAGTCAGGGATTGTATAGTCATCCCCAGTGAAAAAGGCATTCCACAGCCACAATGGGCTGCACGCAGTGGTCAGAGAAGGATCTAAGGTCAACAGAGACTAGGCTAAAGACCTAGAAGTTGATGGGAGAGAAAACACATGAGTTCAAGGAATTACTCAGAGCTCTGACACCTCAGAAGAGGAAATAAGTGGAGTTGAAGAGGAATGGTGGCACCTCAAAACAGCATGTGTGAGGCCTATAGCAGAGATATGCAGCTGAGCCAGGGATTGGAAGCAAGGTACATAAGGAAAGCTAGTAGTGGATTGCAGAAGTCCAGGAAGTCAGCCAAAGAATGAAGGAGTGCAGGAAAAAGTGGAAGGGAAAAAAGACTGACCAGGACCGACCAGGCTTAGAATGAATAATGTTTCACTAACAAATAGGCTAAGAGTGGAACTACATATTGCAAAAAAACATCACAGGCACTCTACCAGCTTCTGGAAAGTGACTCAGTAGACGGCACAAATAAACTTTATCAGGTTGCAAGGCAAAGACAGAAATGTAACAAAGATTGTTAGACACCCTTCATATGGAATGCCAGCAACAACCTGCTCAGCAGTTCACAGGCTATCAAAAACATATGGAAGGAGTACTTCCAGCAACTTCTGAGTGATGAAAACCCCACAGAAGCTGTATTGCCCCAGACACAGACTAAGATGAAAGAAGACGAGGAACATACATCTCAACTGTCCAGAGTTTTACAGAATGTCCAGATTTCTGCCTCATATTTTGGTCTGTTCCTCATAATAAAGTTTTTGGTTGTTTGGCAAAATCACTGAGGACTGAAGTCATAAAAACTAGCAGACATCTGAGTTTCAGACATCATACCTTTCAGAAAATTAATGTTAATGCAAAACCTGTTATTTTATCAACTTTCTAAGTTTATAAGAGCAATATTTAATAAATGTCCCTACTTTGCGGCCTTTGTCACCCCAATATTTATAGCTTTGTCCAGATTTCTTGTGCTAAGATTTTGAGAGGTATCATGAGGAACCCTCCTTAGAAGAAGTTTATAACAGAAGAATGCCAAGAGATTCAAGATGGCTGCTGTCCTATAGGGAGTACTGATACATAGAGGAGCATTCTACCTTAGTTAACTTTACATTTTACTTCTGAGGAAAGGGCATCCTTCAATTACAAGTATACATTTCAACCATCTAACAACCTAAGGTACTTATCTGAGGAAAATATACTGGTGGATTTCGTGCAGAAGGGCTGGATTGATGCTGATTATAACTGGACTTTATGCCGCATGGGATCTTGATGCTGAATCTATCCAGGCCAAAGGGATTCTAAAATATAGCACAGAAAAACATCTACTAGCATACATTAAAGCTGAATATTCAATATGTCATTGAACTCAGATTCTATGGAAAGCCAGGTTACTAAAACAAAATTTACCTCATTAAACTCTCCTGAAAAAGATATGACATCAAAAAGAGCCAGAACCAACAAATCTATGGAGGCTAACAAAATCACAACCTCAAGCAAAAATAAAATAGAATCCTCCAACCTAGAGGAACTTAAAGTGGCACTACAACCCATTCATGAGGCGATACAAAATCTCTCTATCCAAATAAATGCAGTCGGATCTTCCATAGATAAAATCCTAACAAGAATGGACAAAATTGAATCCAAAATTATGGATCAAGACATTAAAATAGAAAACATCCAAAAAGCTTCAGAAATCAACAAAACCTCTATCCTGGACCTCCAAGAAAAAAATCTAGACCTAGAAGCCAGATCTAGACGCAACAACATAATCATAAGGGGCATTCCTGAAAATATTGAACAAATCAAGCTGATGGACACTCTAAACATAATTTTCTCTCTATTCCTGAATAATGTTCAAGAAGCTAAACAAATTACTATTGAGAGGGCTCACAGAGCTCTGAGACCAGCAACTGTATTAAACAATCCAAGAATTGTTTATGCTAAAATACTTAACTTTCACCATGTCACTAAACTCTTAACTGCTGCTAAAACAAAAAAATCTGTGGACTGGAATGGAGTGAAGATATACATAACACAAGACCTACCATATCAAATAAAACTGGAAAGACAAAAACTTGCCCCATACTGTGCCTTCCTGATTAACAAACAAATAAAATTCCAGATGAAGTACCCCAATACGCTCATTTTCTCATTTCAAGGAACCAAATATTCAGTAAAAAGCAAAGAAGAAGCTGCTCCAATATTTCTAAAAATCTACAAATACAATCCAGAGAAAAGTATAAGTAAGGATTGTTGACCGATTGATGCACAATGTTAGAAACTGCATTAGCAAGATATAAGATATAAGATTATACAATTATCTCTTCATTAATAGTCCTATTTGAACTGTATCGTATGTACCTGGTTCCCGCCTGCCTGGAGGGCCTCAAATCCATGACTGGCTGGTTTTCTGTATTCCTGGGCCTGATTTCCTCATGGCTAAACCTCGGAAAGGCAAATTACAGCAAACTACAGCTCCCAGTGAGTCCTGGCTTTCACACAATCCTTTGCACTCGAAAGGATCTCCCACAATGCAGCGCTTCCTTAAAGGAAGAAGTTCTACTTTAACATGGAGCTTCAGGAAAATAAAAGGAAATGCTGTTTTTTTTTTTTTTTTTTACTCTATTCTTTCGGTTAATGCAAGATCTTAATAATAGGACTTGCTGATAAACGATCGCCTCATAGCCCAATCCGATCGAGGCGGAAGGCATGATACTGAACTTTAAATAAGGAAAAGGTACTATTTTTTTTTCCTTTTTTTCTTTTTTTTTTTGCCTCACCGATACAGTGTAGGCTAATGTGTTAAGCTCATAGGAACCGGAAATCTCTCAAGAGTATTGAGCCTGTTCTATTTCAATAATTAGAGAAACAGAAACTTTTTGGTGACAGATTTAGCGATGCGTTTTCTGACTTTCTGGTCTCTGTATTTTACTTTCTGGCAGCAGGCATAACCGGACAACATGGTATTAAATAATTCCAAAGTATAGTATAAGATAAGATGTGCCTTCAGTTGGTTTGCGATTTTAGGTTCATAGGTTCATAGGTTCATACTAGGCTATCTGCCCGAGGGCATTTATAAGCCTAGCCCATAGTTTTGTGGCTTAAGCCACCCCTTTTGTATGGGGAACTATACCCATTATTTTGCTGTGCCTCTGTCTAGCAGTGACACTGAGGTAATCCCTGGAGTATATCTGCGATCTCCCATCCATTGGTCAAGATTTCTCTTGAACAAGGCCAGCGAGGTGCTCTGCCTCACATATACTGGGATTTTGTTCCACAGCATAGGGAGTCTTTGGGTGATGAATCTATCCCTCCAGCACGTCCTATTAATAGCCGTGTCGAGGTTTAAGTCTCCCACCCTTGTGGCTCTGACAGATCTAGATTTTTTGAGGTGAAGCATATTCATCAACTCTGGGTTTGACATGGCCTTGTATGTCAGGCAAAGGTCACCTCTGAGCAAGCGGTGGCGACTGAATAGAGCTGGAGTTCTTTCAGTCGGGCAGCATAGGACAGATTTTGAGACCCTTTATCCTTTTGGTGAGGAACTTTTGTGGCCTCTCTAGCTGCTGCAAGTGTCGGGTCAGATACATTCCGAATGGGGCATTGTACTCAATCATTGGTCAGATGAGTGATGAGTATAGGGAGACTATGACCTCCCTTGATCTAGATGTGAATCCCTTCATGATGAGGTGGGCAATGTAGAAGGTCTTCCTAACTACTTTAGCTACATGGGTGTCGAATGACAGGCTACTGTCAACCTGGGTCCCCAGGTCCCTGATAACTTCTTCTGTGCTCAGAGGATTACCACCTATATGGTAGCTAGGGTAACCTTGTTTTTCCCAAAGGGTATGACTATGCATTTTTTGGCATTTAACTTTAGGCC
This sequence comes from Protopterus annectens, assembly GCF_019279795.1. NCBI lineage: Eukaryota > Metazoa > Chordata > Ceratodontiformes > Protopteridae > Protopterus > Protopterus annectens. Next base: position 425,919,939 of record NC_056744.1, on the reverse strand, counting down.
ATGGCTCTGGCACCAGTCATCCATTTCTGTGAGACCCTTCTGAAGGATATCTGTGTCAGATGTGTTTTCGACTACGGCGCCCAGTTTGCAGTCATCTGCAAACTTTGTCAGCCATAACCCTCCTGTGTTTGCTTGTACTTGGAAAAGTAGATGCCAAACAAGAGTGGGCCCAGGACTGAGCCCTGTGGGACACCACTTGTGACAGGCTTTGAGTCTGACATGGCGCCAGCAACTCTGACCCTGTGGGTTCTGTCACTCAGCCAGTTTGCAACCCATCTTGTGATGTATGGGTTAACATTTAAGCTGATGAGTTTTTCAATGATACCCGAGTGGGGTATTGTATCAAGGCCTTCACCAGATCGAGGTAGGCTGTATGGACTGCCCTTTCCTCATCAATGGCTTTGGTGACTGTTTCAAAAGTCAACCAAGTTTAAAAGGCATAATCTGCCTTTGACAAAGCCAAACTGGGTTGGATCCAAAGTCTGCAAATTCCCTATGTCTTTATTTATGAGGTCCATTATGATCCTCTCCATAGCTTTGCAGATAAGGCTTGTCAAGCTAATGGGCGGTAATTTCCAGGGTCTGTGGAGGCACCGCCTTTGTGAAGTGGGACCACAGTCGCAGTGCGCCACTCCTGGGTGCGTATCCAGAGGTGAGACTATGATTAAACAGCTGTCCTAGCTGTGGGTTTAATTCCTCGTTGAGTTCGTGGAGCACACAGCCTGGGACACCATCAGGTCCCATGGATGCTGTGTTTTTTGCTTTGGAGAGAGCAGTTCGCACTTGGGCGTTTGAGATGTTTGGGGGGCTGCAACCATTTGGTATAGATATCTCTCCTTTTGGGGGGGGGGGAGAAGTTTGCACTGAACCTGTCAGCCAGTATGTTGGCAATGTCTGTAGGATCAGTAATCTTCACATCATTTTGAACTAGTTCTGAGCATATCTGGGAGTTTCCTCCCAGGTTTCTAACATAGCTAAAGAAGGCCTTATGATTGTCCTTTGAGTCTTTAGCTATTTTTCTCTCAAAATTTGCTTTGGATAATCTTTGTGTTAAAAGCTTATAAGCCTTGATTTATTCTGAAAATGTATATACTGTGCAGGAGATATTTGTAACATGGCTAGCATATATTACATTCATTTTAAAAAGAGCATTGATATGTACCTTTCCAATCTACTTAAGGCTGTACCTATGATTAGATTAACATGGAAATGATTACCTTGAACTATCTCTCTGTTCATTATGCATGCTAATATAAAGCAGTTCAATGTAAGCACTGTCAGAATGGATAAAACATGTCTGGAAATAAGGTACAATGACAAAATGAAGGCAAAATCTTACAATTCATTCTAGATAACAAACTTATAGGATGTTAATGGTGACCTGGGAAGGGACTGGGAAGTGCACGAATAAGGTAGGATATGAAATGAAAGTTGGCCCCAAAATGTTTGTTATAGGCTTCCATGTTTGCTGGTTTACTTCTTTCTTAAGTATAACTGTAATATTAACATATAGTATGTCATCTACATTAATCTGGTAGTTAAGTGGGGTCTTTGATTAGATAATAATTACCATCTATAGGTTACATATGATACATGGTTAGGAAATGTTTATTTAGATTAAAAGTGTTATATTAGATGGATTAACATAATGGTACTAGAATATTATGCCTTATTACTTATGTATGTATGTAAATTGTATTTAGGAATTCTCACAATGCATTCAATTCTTTGCTCTGTCTGTGTATTAGTAATTAAGACTAAGGATAGTTTAGTTTTCTATGGTCTGTAGGGATGGGTTTAGAAAAATGGGATACTCTTTAAACAATGAATACACATCTTCCAATTTTAAAATGGAGTTTCTTATATCTCGTGTAACAAATATTTTCCAAATAAGAAGATGTATCCCTCTCTCTTCCAGACTAGGAGATTTAGTGGATAGCCACTGGGGTAAGACTGGAAGAGTCCCTTATCTATATCTATGTTCTAATGATCTGGTATGGTTTCCTTCTGTACTAATTGTTTTTATCTTTACAACTTATAAACTCTGGTTAAGCTTGCAGTTACTTATAGAGGTATGTGGACGTTAGCTTCATGGAATGTTAAGGGTTTACAAACAGATAATAAAAGAAAACTATTTATGCATGTAGTGTGTAAATCCAATTTGGACTTTATTATGATACAAGAAACACACTTACTAAAGGAACAATGGAACTTTATAGTGAATAAAAGATGGATCAAAACCATCATAGCATCAGGCAATAAAACTAATAAGGTAGGAGTGGCTATCATTATTAAAAAATCCTTCCAGCAGGACATTATTAATCAAGACTCAGACCCAGAAGGTAGATGATGCTACTTCATAACTAAAACTGAAAGGCTAGACAAACCAGTATTAATATTAAACGTGTATGCCCCTTGTACATCCCAACACAACTTTATGATCAACATTTACAACTTAATAAAAATCTGGACGCCGACACTGAAGAATCACTGCTCGTCCTGGTGATGAAATATGTTGTTTATTGTAACTCCACGATAAAGACAGTTTAAGCTGCCAACTGTTGTACACAGTCTTCATCAGAACAAGAAGGTTCTGATGAAGACTGTGTACAACAGTTGAAAGCGCTAAACCCTGTCTTTTGTATCGTGTGGAGTTACAATAAACTAACATATTTCATCACCAGGACGAGCAGTGATTCTTCAGTGTCGGCGTCCAGATTTTTATTTGGTTGGTGTTCGTTCAACATTTACAACTTGCTAAAATCCTTCCCAGCACACTACTTCATACTAGGGGGTGACTGGAACTCCATTCAGGACCCAAAAATGGATAGAACAAACACTAACTCTAAATATAACTCGCAGGCCACTACTGCACTTTTTGAAATAAAAAACGATTTTAGACTAGTGGACCCATATCACAACATAAACAAACATAACATAGATAGAGGTTTTACATTTTTCTCTCAATGTCACAAGAGTTGGTCCAGACTGGACTTCTTCCTAATCTCGGACATATTTATATACTTTGAGCCTACACTTTATACGGATCCCAGATCTCTATCAGATCATTCGAAAATTACCTTAATAATAGATTGGAAGCATAAACACTCTTCGAAAAACTATAGTAGATGGTGGCATTTAAACCCTAATCTACTTGATAAGATAGATCTTAAAAAGGAGATTGACGGGTTATTAGACCAATGCATTTTATCCCTCAATGATAACAGTTGTTCATTAGATATAACTTGGGCCACTACGAAAGTTCTGATTAGAGGAATGATAATTAATAAATCTGCATTCTATAACAAAGGCACTAACATTAAACAAAACAAAATTAAGGAAGAGATAACTAAGCTTGAGTTGAAACTACAACAAAATTATTCCTTGGAAGTAGCGAATACTATTGATCAACTTAGAGCCAATCTGTTATCCCTACAAGCAGAAAATTTGTCATTTCACGAAATTAAGAACATAGCCAATTATTCACAATGGGCACAACTCCCTTCTAGATTTTTAGCTAGATTACTTAACCATCATAAACCCACCCCATATATTTCTGAAATTGTTTTCCAGCATAATAAATTCTATAATACTCAAGATATAATTAAGGTATTTGAGAACATTTACGAAGAAATATATAACCCTACTCCCAACACTTTCAATGAACAGGAGTTACATTCATTCCTAAACGAATTAACATTTCCCAAGCTAAATGAATCACAACAAGCTCTTCTGTCTGCAGGGATTACGCAAGCAGAAATTAATTTAGAAATTAACAATTTAAAAAATAATAAAGCACTAGGCCCAGATGGTTTCCCAGCTGAGTTTTACAAATGCTTTAGCTCCAAATTATCCATTATTCTTTATCATCTCTTCGAGCATATTATAAGATTTGGTATCTCTGATCCACACCTGAACGCATCCAGAACTATACTTATACCCAAACCAAATACCGACACCAATAACCCTCATAATTATAGGCCCATCTCTATTATGAATGTGGATATGAAAATTATGGCAACAATACTAGCGAATAGAATTAAAACAGTAATTACAAAAATTGTCTCCCCAGAACAATCGGGGTTTATTAATTACAGACAAACAACAGATCAGACACTTACTCTAGAAGCAATGATTTCTTTATCCCAGATAAATCAAACATCTATCTACACATTGGCTATAGATGCATCTAAAGCATTGGACAGAATAAATAAAATCTTCCTAATAGCTACCTTGCAAAGATATAGCTTTCCCCTACAATTCATTCACTATATAAAAGCACTTCATATGAGAGCCTATACCCTGCTACAAATAAACAAATATAGTTCAAGGAAAATAAATATTAACAATGGAATAAGACAGGGGTGTCCCTTATCACCTCTTTTATTTAATTTGTGTATTGAACCACTGTTCCTATTAATAAAACAGAAAATGTTTCACAATATCCCGTCTCTATTTAAAACTGAAATAGCACTATCAGCCTATGCAGATGATTTAAATATATATTACTCCCTCCCTAATTCTGACTTTAATAAGATAACTAACTCAATAGACCAATTTTCTAAATTCTCGAATTATAAGATAAATATGAATAAATCAACAATATTCCCTTTAAATATGCATACTCAATATCCAAGTATTCTTACTCCGGTAAATATTAAAATTAGAGACCAGCTACACTATCTAGGAATAACATTTTATACTGACTCGTATAAATATTACCAAGAAAATGTAGAGAAAGTATGGTCAAACATACAAAAAGACCTGGAAAGATGGTCTCAACTTAAACTTCCTTTTCTATCAAGGGTGGCCATTATTAAGATGAATGTTCTCCCGAGATTACTTTTTATATTTAACGCAACTAATACACTGATACATAATAAAGTTTTTAATAACATTCAAGCAACCCTATCGATATTTTTATGGCACCCAAGGCCTATAAGAATAAGCTATCAAAAGCTTATTTATCCCAAGGATAAAGGCGGAGTGGGATTACCTGACTTTAAACTTTATTATGAAATTAATAGTTGTAGCAGAATAATCAACATTGCAACTTTTAAGGCTGATCCCACTAAATGGTGTCCGATTTGGGTGAAACTATACCATAATTATGTTAAAACACTAGGATTTAACCCCATGGCCCTCCCATTCTTAGATGGAACAGCTAGGAAAAGATATAAATTACAGAACGACTTATGGGAACAAATTAAAATCACTCAAAAATGTTTTAAGTCATTGAACCTATATGATGCATTCCTAACACTACAACCTCTTCACCTCAATCCTAATATACAACTTAATGAGAGAATGATCAATCTGAACCCATACCCTCTGTTAAGGGATAAAACAGTAGTTGACTCGCTTCTCCTCAAACAGGATTTGATATTTAACATAAGAATCAAGTTGAATTTGACACCGAAATATACAACTATTGTTAGACAATTAAAAGAAGTATGTCTCAGATACTGGGAAGACATTGACACCCTAGAATCATATAGAGATTCATGTAAGACCTTATGGGATCTGTTGACAGGGAAAAAAATGATCTCAAATGTCTATAAATTTGCTTTGTCCATCAAATATAACAGAGAGGCTATACACTCTAACTACTTGATGAAACAGGATGCTTCTATTTCTTCCAAAGAACTTGCACAGACTTTTCAGAAATCCTCCAAATTTATTCCCCTTCAAAAGTATAGATATACGCAACTTATGATATTAAATAATGCATACTACACGCCCTCGATATTAAATAAGATGTGCAAGGAGCTCCCACCATACTGCCAATTCTGCCCTTCACAAGAGGCAGATATCATTCATATATTTTGGAGTTGTAAATGTTCATATAAATTATGGTGTGCACTAAGAGTCAAACTAGAAAAAATGGGATATGAAAAAACAACCCTATCTTGGAAATTTGTTCTTTTACACATTCCCCCATCAGGACTGACTAACAAACATCTACATTTTCTTATAACAACATTCACACTGATAAAATATTATATTATCCTAAATTGGAAAGATAGAGCTGAGATGTCATGGGAAGGATTCAGACATGTAGCCAGAAAACAACTGTATGTGCATAAATACCTGTGGTACTCCATGAAGCTAAAGCCAGTACAGAAGGATGTTTGGAAGATGATCAAGGATGATATTCTATCATAACAACTTTGGTAAATTACTATCTCAAAATAACTAGATATAGATGAGTTTTGTATATAGTTCTCAATTGTGTTTGTTTAATTTTCTGTAATTGGGTCTACTGATTTTATTGTATATGGTTTGGAAACAGTTAAATTTGAATAAAAAGATATCACAAAAAAAAATAACAGAAGAATGCCAAAGATTTTGAAAAGTAATAACAATTAAGTCGGGGAAAGCAGCAGACTCAGATGAGGTCACAGCAGATATGATCAAAATGTTCGTTCAGACAGGGGAGAAATGGCTCCTGAAGGTACTCACAGCAATAGGGAGTGAAAGACTTATCCCAGATGGCTGCAGAATAAGGGTATTAATGCCAGTGCTCAAAGACAAAGGGGACATCCACAGCTGTGGGCAGTGCAGAGGTATCAAACTCCTATCACACTGCAAGAAAGTTCTGGAGAGGGTGATTGATAAACTAATAAACAGAATAGTAAAAGAAAGATGGGAGATGAACAGTTCAGATTCAAATTACAATGCAGCACAACTGACCCAAAGTTTGCAGTGAGACAAAAATTTGAGAAGAAGCTAGAGAAGAGGAAATAGTCCAATTAGGCATTCCTAGATGTGGAGAAAGTATATAATAAGGTCTCAAGAAATCTGAAGTAGTTGATCACCAGTATAAACCCAGATTCACACCCATTTCACAGGAACCCCTCTGTGAGACTAAACACTATTTGTACATGAGAAAGCATATAATAAGGTCTCAAGAAAACTGATTTGACCAGTCCTGCAGTGTTTTGAAGTCCCAGAAACATTGGCAGAATTAGTGCAGGCTATGTACAAGGACTGGGTCTATATTACGTAATTGAAAACCTGTATCATCAAACACCACAACACCAACACACATAGCCTGAACCACAAATACGCCAAACCCCCTAAACCGTGAATTTTCAAATCTCGAACCATCATAGTCGGCCAACAACACCATGCGCTACATACTACATACCCAAACATAATAAATAAAACACATACATACACTAACCAAATCCTACTTCTAACACTACACTAAACCTTACATACATTGCTAAATATGCACTTACCTTAACCCACACCCTAACCCTCAGGTCCGTAACTATCGCACACTTACTCTACAGACATATACCCAAACAAAACAAATAATCCACACACATACAGTTAACAAAACCTTACTTCTAACCCTACACTAAACCCTACATACATTACCTATCTATGCACTTACCTTAACCCGTGCCCTATCGCTAAGGTCCGTAACTATCGCATACTTACCTTACGGAGCTATACCGCAGAAGGGCCAACCATGACACTTCAACATTTCGTGCTTTGCGGTTTTGAACATTCGCCATTACTGTAGTTCGTGCTATACGTGTCAGTCTTGTGGTGTTTGCTGAAATGGGATTTCAATCTCATAATATAGACCCCAAGGAGTTAATGACTCATAAAAATAGTGTTTAGTCTCACAGAGGGGTTCCTGTGAAAGGGGTGTGAATCTGGGTTTATACTGGTGATCAACTACTTCAGCAAACAGGTTCGGGGGGAAGATCAGTAAAGTTGCTGCATGCAGACGATGTGGCATTACAGGGAGACTCAAAGCAAGAACTTCAGCAAAGGATAGGGGAATGTAATATAAAACTGAAGGAACATGGAGAAAAGAGAAAAATTATCATGCCCAGAAGCATGCTCAGCCAAAGACCTTCCACAACATACCACTCTACCCCTTCAACTTATCAAGTGAAGAGCAAAAATAGCTTATTAGTTACATTCAACCCCCCACCCTACCCTCGCTCTTCAATTAAAGAGCAAAAAAAAAAAATAAAAACACTTTAACATAATAAGCCAATAGCTACAGCATTGATGTGAACAAACTATCTGTAGTCCTGACCTGTGTGAACTCAACGCCACTCTGAGCATATCCTTGTCAATATTGCTTCCACACATGTCAGTGTAATATTCCTTAGCTCAGTGTAATATTCCTTAGCTCAGTGTTAGTTATATGATTTGACAAAAAGATTTTTATACATCTGTTATTTACATAGAGCATGACCTAGAAAGATCATGCTGTTGTTTGAATTGGCATAGTGTACATATGTGATCCAGGCATTCAATTCCTGGGTCTATATTATAAGATCGATGGTTGAAAACATCGAACACCATATGGTTGACACCATATGGTCGATGTCTTAAACGTCGACCTTATAAAAAGGCCCCAAAAAAAGAAAAAAGTACCCTAACAGGTTTAAGCAGGACTGCACCCCACACCCCCCGCTACTTAAATATACCAACTCCAAGACTGCACTACATTGCAGTAAATGGAAATCTCTCCTTACGGAGATTTCCGTTTACGCATTCGAGATTCTCAGCGTTCACTATTCTCGTGTTGACAATGTCAGATTCAAGATTGTTGGCTTTCGAGATTCTAATATAGACCCTAATTCCCATATATAGGTATGTTATTGTGTCCTCTGTTACTCATGAAGCACTGTTAAAATCATTTGCGTAAATATTTCAGCAATATATTTGCATATGTAAATAAGGAAATTTTCATAAGATCGCATATCTGAAGCATGTTATCTCCACATGTATTAGATGTTTCACATTTTACTGTCTTTTCATTCCATGTTATTGTTGTAGTGACACCTCAACATATATAAGTGAGTTAATAATTATAGTCAGATCCTCTGTAGCTAGGTGATATTACTTGTAAAGCTGCTCACAATCTACAGAGTGACTGTAACATCTACTTGTAACAATGGATGTGCAGCACTCCTGTGTCTGCATGTGTTTTGCAGATACATGCCATTTGGAACTTCCACACATTTATTTATTTATATTTGTTTACCAGGAAAGTCTGACTGGGCCAGAAGTCCATTTTCAGTGGAGGCCCGGGGAGAAAAGCTCCACAGAAATACAAGCAATATACAATAATTATATAGTACAACAGTATACATAGTAAAATGCAGAATACATTTCTTCTAGTTAGTCTATACAAAGTAGTATTCAATGTAGTTTTGTAGTAGATACAAGTTTAAAATGAAAAACAAGCATTTCAGTGAAGATCACTGTGAGAAAAAATAAAGTTAGTAGTGTGTACATATTAAATAATAGTTATGACCAAATAACATTTCCTTTACATATATTTTTGACTAGTAATAAACATTGAGGAGAGGGAGACAATGATGTGAGGAGTGGACAGTGTGTTGACAGAGTTATAGATATCTTGTCAGTCAGGTTTGGTGCAGGAGCAGTGCCAGTTCTTGGATGGATGTTCAAATAGTAGGTGTTTAAAACTGGTAGATTCACGTATGTTTAGGAGGGTGTGGGGTAGTTCCATAATTTAGCTATTTGATTTGAGAATAGGGCTTCATCCTGATTTCCCATGTGGTTTATTGTAATCGATGTCACTGTGCAATGTGGTCTAACATTTTATTATGCACAGTCAGTCATTCTTGTGAGTCTATAGTTTATTAATATATATATATATATATATATATATATATATATATATATATATATATATATATACTGTGATGTTGTCATTGCTTCAAGCTCCCTCATGTCAGCATGGGATGAGAAAACTCTCTAGTTTTTCTTCAGCATTTTTAAATCATTATTACAGGACAGTAATGTGACCTTTACAGTTGAGTATATCTTTATAGGACAGTAATATTTGGTTGGCAATCATTAGACACATCATGTATAAGAAATGCTGATGTTGCACATATCATATAATTTTTTTTTTTTCTTTAGTTATGTTCATATATCAACTAATTATACTCATTACAAGGTACAACTGTCATTGTTCACTGATGTTTGCATACTATCCTACATGTAACTAGATATTGTAACACAGTAGTTATATTTTGGACTATAATAATCCTTGCCTTGTGGTTTACACACTGATAGATTAAGAAATAGATATGCATGTGCTCTCCTTTACATTTTATATGCTTCTCTGATGTATTCAGATGCCTCAAAGCTTTGTATGTTACTTTTCCAATATTACTGGCAGGCTTTCTTACACAACTTTGATAGTGGCAGGCATTACACTGTCACATTACGTGCATGTGTGTTTGTATATTAGGATATAGTGATATTGTTTGACATATTGATTTCATTATGTCAATGCATTATGTATGACATGGATTTGTTCCAAATGTGTTGTCCATAACAATCTGACTTACATAACAGCCAAGGTTGTAATTACACATTTTAACATAAACATCATTGATGGATTAATTCTCACCTTAGTAACACATCTCATACATAAGACTTAGATACTGTACAGGGTGTACAAATCATATAGACTGTTGTACATAAGGGTCTTTTAGAAATATGTAAGGATGTACGGTTGTCATGCTGTAGAGTACAGGATCCATGCCAGTCCACCGAAGCACAGAAAAAGAAGAAAACCACAACAAGCTTGACCACTTCCAGCAGAGTCTGACTCTGAGGACTGGGATAAAAATCAGGATGATAGTGATGTGATGATGAAGGACTTAGCTCAGCACTTACTATAGTTCCTGCGAACTGACAGTGATGATATCCTCCACCACACCAACCAGAGGATCAGAAGGACTAGATTCATAATGATGCCATTGATGTCCTCCAGACAAAGATGAAGGACATGATGGGCACATTGTTCCAGGACATGGCATGGGTCATGCTTGACTCCCTCCGGGAAATCACACAAGAAATCATTATAAACCATTAGAGATGTTTAGCTCCATCAAGATCCCTCTGGAATGTAAGTATTATCTATGTGATCCCATCATGTAATTCTGCCACCAAGGTACATTCCTATTAGTCTAACTTTCATTATTAAAAACAATTTCTGCATATATCCCATACTGCAGTCATACTTTTAAGATGTACTCATGATGCACACTTCGTAGTTCAGCACATATGTGGCTATGTATTACTGCTGCATTATGATGCTTGTGTAAGGTGACCATCAGATGCTGGCATACCTGCAGTCAGTGTTACAGATGAGCAGGACAGGTATCCCTGAACTCTGTATATGGCTTGTCTCATCTATATGTTGTGTACAATAACAATATTATTACACATCCAGTCTGTCCTTGTATGTGACAGAGATGTCTGATAAAGTTATCATTCTGCCACTGTGACACACTTGCCCCTCTGGCAGCGTTTAAGTGAATAAATGGACAGCTGCTGATATATGGATGCCATGTTTAATAACATTCCATACACATACCACTGTAGTGCCATTCTCCTGAGACTACATCCACATGGAAGATATATATGCATATTTTTCACACATTGGTGTGTCACTTTTTGTTTTTGGTGTGCATGTTTACATACATGACATGTCACTGTAATTGCTTCAATAGTAACACTGGTGTTACAGGAGGTCCTGCTGGTAATGTTTTCTTGTGTATGATGTTTAATGCTAATTTGTGTGCCACGCAGAATACAGTTTTCTCCTAATGTCATAATTGTATTTCTCTGGAGTTAACATTTACATAGCCTGCCACATTGCTATATGGTGTTAACAACATAGATTTGCATTCCACAAGACATTTATGAATTTCATGATGTTATCATATGAACAGCACAGGTAATAAGTACCTGTATAGTACAGCCTACATATTATGGCAGACACTGATGTATTGTGCTTATAGCTTATATTCTGACATGTGTACAACTTGGCTGTGTATTTCAAATGTTAATATACACGTCTGATTTCCATTACGCGTACTGTGGCTGCAATGCTTTGTATAGCTGAACATTTTTATGCTCCTAACATTACAAACACAGAAATTACCCCTTTTAATGCAATAGTATTAATTAGGTAATTTTCCAGCAGGTGCATAGTTGCATATACATGATCAGTTATACAAGTTTACATGTTCTATTGTTATGACTTTCAGTGATTATGCTACCTGTTGTCTTATGTTAGCATGACACTATATATGGATAGGTAATATTCAACCCTATTTTTGTTATGTACCTATACTAATTGCTGTTTTGTTGCACATTACTGTGTTGTTTGTGTCATTCGTACACAGATATGTTAATAGCCATCAACAATACACAGATGTTGACCCTTTGCTGCGTGTACCTTGCAGGGGACTTGCAGTTCATCTTCTCTAAGGGACGCATGCATATGCAATGTTTTTACTTGGATATGCTTGTCCTGCTTATTTCTGTGCCAACTTTTTTATGTATGCATTCACATACTACTGTGGGTATATGTTTCCCTTTCCCCTTATAGCTTTGGCCTATATGTTTCACATATACATGGCATATGTATATGTGCATATTTATCTTTGTGTAATGTATCATCACTGGAATGTACAGCAAATGAAAAGATGCTCAATGCTGAGAGTAAGAACACTTTAATTCCAAAAAACAGATGAAAACAAATAAAAACAGGTAAGCGCTTTCACAATTGCTCGCTTCTTCAGACCTTAACAAACAGTATGAAAAAACAGGCCTTTAAATACAAAAAGCTTCCAGTTAATTAAAAACAAGTAAAATTGTTGGGTGTTAACACTTATCAGTGAACTAAGCCTCTCTTCTTTAGGAGAGGCTTTAAAGCAACAGCACTATTCAAACCAGGTGGCACATATGCTTTAAAATTGACAATCCATTTTAACTCAGCAAGTTCAGTCTCATTACTCAAATCCCCTTCCCTTAAACTTTCATTTAATTTTTGTAGTACCAAGAACTTAAAGTTGTGACTCATACCAGCTTCAGATACATGTTTCGCTAATGCATTTGTTAGTTTGGGAAATCGCCACTGAGCCAAGGTTAAAACTGCCGGTTTATTTTATAAATGTTAAATAAATCACGCTTATAAAATAAACCAGCAGTTTTAACCTTGGCTCAGTGGCGATTTCACTAGTTTGTATTTCGTGTTTTTGTGGAGTTAAGCATTTGTTAGTTTATTATTTCGTATATCACTCTGATGCTGCAGAATCCTGTCCTTAAACATACAATAAGAATGCTAACTCGAAGTCTGTGTTTTTTTGGAAAAAGCACTACCTATCAGGCAGGACAAATGTATAGGGAGGTCAAGGAGTTGCAGAAGAAGAGGCAGGATGCAGTCAGACCCTCCGACTTACTCCAAAGCTCCTATGACATGCAGTCGGAAGTGAATAATTTTTTTTTTAACTTGTCGTCGAGTGAGCTCACAATAGAACAGCTAGCTGTGTTGAACAAAGGTCTTTCTTTTATACCTGCTATGAAAATGGACCTTGTGGAGACGATTTTAGATCTTAAAGTGTTTGCCAGGAATATTATATTGAAGACTATCTTTTCAGGTAGTAATACTGGAGTTTGCAGCACTTTAAGAAACCTAGTACAGTCACACCAGTTAACTCTCCAGCTATAGAGTCTTTTGTTAAAAATAAAAGGTTTTTTAATCTAAGACCTAATGAGCATGAGGCACTGAATCAATTGGTTAGAGCAGAGCACCTAGTTATTAGACCAGCCGACAAAGGAGGTGGAGTTGTAGTGTTGGATAAGTCTGTCTATCTGGACAAAATTCATGATATGTTGTATGACAATACAGTGTATGTGTTATTGCAAAAATTTCAAGTGTATGGTATAATTAACAGGCTGAGTTCCTTTTTGTATGACTTATTAATGACAGAGCAGATAGACTATTCTCTCTACACTTATTTTTATGTAGAGCACCCCACTATACCACAGATCTATGGATTGCCAAAAGTGCACAAATACACCAAGGATCCTCCCTATCGCCCCATAGTTTCAGGAAGGGGATGGCTCACTGAGCCAATATTGATATATGTCGACAAACAACTGAGAGGCATATTGGACAAAGTTGATACAGTTTTGAGATATAGTAAACAGTTTCTTGAGCATTTCTACAACTGGGCTAGGGGTAAATCTAGTAATGACATCAAAAGAATGCTGTTTGTTACTCTAGATGTGAAATCACTGTTTACTGTGATACCCAGTGAGGATGGAATTGAGCTGGTTAGGCAATTCTTGATTAAAGAAGGTGGCTTCTCTAACTCTAAGGTTAGCATGATCTGTGCCCTGCTAAATCTGATCTTAGACATTTATTTGTTTCTCTTTGAGTCAGAATTCCTTCTACAAGTTGTAGGGGTAGCAATGGGCACAGCATGTGCCAACAAGTATGCAAACTTAGTTTTTGCCAATTGGAAGCTAGAATGTGTTTTCAGCAAAGATCTATATAAAACACGTCATGTTTTATAAGCGATTTGTGGATGACATCTTTTTTGTCTGGGATGGTACTATGGATGAGGTTCAAGCCTTTGTGGACATGTTAGAGACTTCAACTAATTATTTGTCTTTTTCTCTGCACTAATCTGTTGACATTATTGATTTTTTAAACATTACTGTGAGCAAAGATATGTTAGGTAACATGTCCACTAAAATGTGTAGGAAACCATGCAGGAAAAATAACATCTTGCATCGTACTAGTATGAATCCAACCCATGTTACTAGGAACGTGGTTAAAAATTAGGTTCTTAGGTGCATGAGATTGCATACTAATGCTGACTCCTTAGAGCAAGCTTTAACAGTGCTAAAAGCAGATCTATTGAAGAGGGGTTACAAGGGCAGTGAGATAGATAAGGAAATTAGAGAACTGAATACATCAGCTGGTGTTAAAGTAAAACCCTACTTCTCTGACAGCTCCTCAAGTATAGTGAGGGACACAGAGGCTAACAGCACCTAACAGCACCAAGGGTGTAAACAGAGTCTGTTTGACCTATGCAGCAGAGGTTAATAAAGTCTGTGGAATTATAAAGAAAAATTGGTTCATCCTGATGAAAGATCCCTCTATCAGTGAACATATAAACCAGTTCCTAAGTTTTGTTTTAAAAATACCAAAAACTTAAAACAGCGACTCTGTTATAAACACATTGAACCATATAGGCACCTCACCTCCCAATGTAAGGGCACTCATGTATGCCGGTCTTGTAAGGCATGCAGTTATATATGGTCTACACACTTGATTATGCATCCATTAAGTATGGAACCTATGCATCTGTCCCTTTATGCAGACTGTTGTATGAAAAATTTAGTCTATATGGCTAAGTGCAATGTATGTGATTCATATTACATAGGAAAGACAAATTGTATGTTTAAGGACAGGATACTGCATCATCAGAGTGATATACGAAATAATAAACTAACAAATGCATTAGCGAAACATGTATCTGAAGCTGGTATGAGTCACAACTTTAAGTTCTTGGCACTACAGAAATTAAATGAAAGTTTAAGGGAAGGAGATTTGAGTAATGAGACTAAACTTGCTGAGTTAAAATGGATTGTCATCTTTAAAGCATACATGCCACCTGGTGTGAATAGTGCTGTTGCTTTAAAGCCTTTCCTAAACCAGAGAGGCTTAGTTCACTGATAAGTGTTAACACCTAACAATTTTAATTGTTTTTAATTAACTGGAAGCTTTTTGTATTTATAGGCCTGTTTTTTCATACTGTTTGTTAAGGTTTGAAGAAGCAAGCAATCATGAAAGGGCTTACCTGTTTTTATTTGTTTTTATCTGTTTTTTGGAATTAAAGTGTTCTTACTCTC
Organism: Protopterus annectens; assembly: GCF_019279795.1. Lineage (NCBI taxonomy): Eukaryota > Metazoa > Chordata > Ceratodontiformes > Protopteridae > Protopterus > Protopterus annectens. The sequence goes on along the minus strand of NC_056744.1, from coordinate 425,904,207 downwards.
AGTATTGGGCATCTTTTCATTTGCTGAACTTTGTTTTTGGATATCCTAGATTCCACTACATTCTCTTGCTGCAATCATTGGAATGTAGGTCTACTGGGATGATATGACATTGTGCCACCATGATAGGCTATCATGCAAATGTAAGGCATGAACACACAATGTGGTGCTCATTGAGATGATTCTATCTGTGTTCATGTTCTACTTGTGTGTTGTGCATTCCCCAGATATTTCTATGCTTTCTGCATAGCTATGTATTTACAGGTTTATATTCCTTATTTTATATTATTTATATGCCATTTAGAAATGTATCTGTATCATCTTTTCTTTTTTACATGGCAGTTTCACATTTCATGTCACCGATATGGGTATGTGCGATAAGCTTTCTGTATGTTTGGCTTGTGTGATATCTGTATGTGCCACAGATGGCATAACAGAGCACCATCTGTGTTGTCTGGCATGGAATGCCTTCTTTGGCATCAGGATCTCAGTTCTCCTATCCTAGTGGTGTGTACACTTATTAGTTTATTTCACAGCCACACTAGTTTCTGTAACAGTACTGCTTCTTGGCACTGTAGTTAGTTGTTTGCCTATTACGTGCATGGCTGGAAGTTCTAATTTCACCTCTGCTTTTCTCCTCCTACATTTCCTTTGCTGTATTTGTTCTGCCTTGCTGTTGTTTGACTTAACACTTGCACTGCCAACAGACTAATGGATGATGATGATGTTTGATGGTCACTGTGTACTTCAATACCAGCAATATCCATTTAATGTATCACACAACCACCATCAGTCATCTTCCTTTGGGTACAATTTGCAACATCTCATTGTTGCTTTGCACCCTGGCACCTGATGTATTATTGAGGTGCACCATAGGTTGTATGCATTTGTACTGAGGTCATGATCCTTCCTTAACCTCTTAACCATATGTGTGCTATCTGTGTACCTCACCTATCCTTTATGTATATTATTAACATCTGTCTGTCATGCATTGTGACATTTGTTATATGTTTGTAACTGCACTTTTCCCCATCTCACGTTTCCATGCCTTTTCCATACCTTCTATTCTCCAAAAACAAAAAATGGGACCTATTCGCACCAAAAAAGCATTGCCCATGCCCATCTGATTCTCCCTCTGGCATAACTATTCCATCATCCATCTTGAGTACCCGTCTTCATCCTCATCCTACATCTGCTTTGCTAACACCCTATTTTCTTTAGTGTGTGTGTTACTTGTGTTCCTCAAACTTGTCCTGCACCCATGTTTAGCTATTGTTAGCATTACTGATGTGGCTATGGATGCCACTTTACCATAATTAATAATAGTTTTTTATTAAAATTTTGCAGATAACTCTAGATTTCATAAATTAAAATGGATATGTATGTGCAATGTACATCTGTGTTTTGTGACAATATAAAAAACATATTGTAGATATGTTCCATTTTACCTACTGTTGCTGATGCACATTTGTCTTCAGACAGTGTTTTTCACATATTACTGATGTTCCATTGAGTTTGTTTATCTTCCACATGTACATTGGTAATGCAAGTGCATCACTTTATGTACGTTTTCCTTGTTATATGATTTTGCATTACTTGAATATAGATGTGGTGACATCACTGGTTATTTGTTCTGTCTGCACTGTGCTGAGTTATGCTGGGGCACATTCATACCACTCAACCTCTAAGTAAAAGAAATCTGGACAAAGCCAAAAATAATGGGGGTACAAAGGCCCCAAAATAGAGACAGATTTTAAATGCTTGTGTTATAAACTTAGAAAGTTGCTAGAATAACATTTTCTGAAGGATATGAAATCTGAAACTCAAATGTGTATCATTATTTAATGACAAGTCATCAATAGTTTGAAAGAAAACCACAAATCTATGACAAACAGACCAACAATATGAGGCAAAAATATGGACAGCTGAGAGGTATGGACATTTTTTGCATATTACTTGATTCACCATAAATCTTGCATATCATGCAATCCACCAAATTCCACAAAGTTTATACAATCCAGACCTCTGTTTCATCAGCTATTAGACTATGTGGTGGTTAACATTAAAATTATAATTGTAGGAGACTTTAATTGTGACTTAAGGGGAAGATGTAAAAACAAAAGGAAATGTACAAAAATACAGGAAGAGAAAAAATCTGATAACAAAAGTCAATGGACTAAAAGAAGGGAGGGCACTTTAATCTGTAATTCATTATTTTGTGTTATCTGAAAGTTTGTGGGTAGCTAATGGTAATACTGTTGTGATACGTTTTTCAGACCATTTAGCAATATAGATGAAAGTGATGGAAGAAAGGGAGTATATTAAAATAGGAACAAGAATAAAAGGAATAAATGAGAAATTATGAGATAAATTGGAGGCTGAAAAGTAATGCAGTTATGAAAGGAGGTGGTGATACTGGTAGTTTTTACATATACAGATGATAGAGTTGCAGTTGTTAAAAGCAAAGTATGGTTGAGGGTAATGTTGGTTTGTCTGAATGGATGTTTAAAGGATATATGAATGACCATAAATTAATATAAAAATAAGGGGTATGGTAATGTTGGGAAAATTGGGGGGGTGTATTTTTCAGTAAATGAAGTGTCCTTGCTAGGAATAAAATTTGGAAAAAATATGTAGTTATGATGCAATGGGAAGGCCTGATTAAAAAATGAAAAAAAAAAGGCGTCTTCTATGGAGGATGTATAGAGTATCAATCAGGAAAGAGTTGTATCTAGTGACTTGGGTATTAATGGAAAATATGTCAAAGATCCCAGTCAAAATGAAAAAGAAATTGTGAAGTTTGCATTTTCTTTCATATGTGGTTAAGATTGAACCCAGTTAAGGAGGCAAATTGTATACAGTGAAGATGAAGGAGGATTGGAGTTACTAAATTCAGTTGTTTATTCTGCTTCTTAAACTTGTGTAGATATTAAAGTTGGTAAAAGAAGAAAATGAAAATTTAATAGTGAGAATGTTTAAATATAAGTACAAAAACTACTGGGAGATGATACGTTTAAAAAAAAGAGAAAAATGTGTGACTAAAGAAACTAAAATTATCAAAAAGTATTAACATGGAAAATAAAAAAACTGATGATGAAGAGAATGATAGAAGGAGGTAGTATAATAATTTGTTAAAACAATATTATTATGTAAATCCATGCTACAATTTACTAGAAAAAGTGATTAAAGACATTAAAGTAAGGCAAAAGGTTGTGCACCAAGCTAGTAGAGTGTCAGGATTTCCTATAGAGACAGCTAATAAATAAGTTACCAGAAAAAAGGGAATATGCCATAAAAAAGTTAAATGAGTATTTATTATGTGGGGAGGAAGAAACAATAAAGAGTGTTTTTTATATAAAAGAATAGAAAAACTCTGGAAAAAGTTGTGTGGAGAATATTTTTGAAAATATTAATAGCATAAGCAATGTAAATATAATTATGATTATGTATTCTTATAAATAAGGAGGAAGAATATATGAGAAGTTAAATAAGAATTTATTTTATGTAATATGGCTTATTTAAACTGGAAGATTAAATTAAATTTTGTTTAATTGGAAATGGATTTTGGAAGATATAGTGTAAAAAATTTGGTTAAAGCTGTATAAGAAAATAAATACTGGGAGATGATGAAATTAGGAAAAAATGGAAACGCGAATTAAGAAATTAAAAAATATCAAGAAAAAATACTAACATGAAAAATAAAAATTGATGATAAAGACAAAGATAGTAGGATGTGATATAATAATGTGATGAAACAATATACTTATGTAAATGCCTGGTCCAATTTACCAGAAAAAGTCATTAAAGCCATTAAAGTAAGGAAAAAGTGGACTACCAAGATAGCACAGTGTCAGGATTTTCTATGGAGAATGGTAATAAATAAGTAACCTGTAAAGAGGAATATGACACATAAAAAAAGTTGAAGGAGTGTTTATTTTGTGGTGAGAAAGAGACAACAAAGCATGTTTTTTAATGCCAAAGAGTTGTGAATCTCTGGAAAAAGATGTGTGGAAAATTTATTTGAGAATTTCAGTAACTTACTATAAATATGAATGAGATTATGTATTCATATTATAAGAATAATAAGAAAGAATATGTGCAAAGGGTAGATAAGAATTTAATTTATGTAATATGGGTTATCCTGAGTGAAAGACTGAATGAAATTTTGTTTAGTGGGAAATGGATTTTGGTAGGTATGTTTTGAAAAAAAACAGGTTATGGCTGTTGAAGGCGTGAGGGTCAATTATGGTAGAATAATAACATGTTATAAGAGACATGATAAATAGTAAGAAATAGAAATGTGTATATATGTATATATATGTGAGCCTGTAAATATGTGAATTGTTTAAATATGTAAATAATGCTTTTTTATGTATTAAATAAAAAAAACCCTGCTCTTTCCATTAAGTGCCATGGGATCTTTTGCATCTACTTGAGTTCTCACCAACTCAAACAGGACCTCTGTTTAATGTCTCATCCAAATGATTGTTGATTACAGTACCTTCTCCTAGTCACAAGGTATGCAAATGGAGTGTGAGGAAATGGAACTCAGCTCTATAAGATGAATGATTTAGCAGCTCATAGCCTCAAATTTTTGATTTAAGCATGCATGCACTCGTCTGATGATTTTAAAAAAGGCCAAATTTATATTTTCCTTAAGAATGCTCTAGTTAAACTCATCAGACATCCATCTATTACCTCCTTTTTCCTGTTTATGCACATAGTGTCAGAATGTCATGACAACAGTGACCACTATGGGAGAAAGACATCCATCTGCCCTTACTACCAGTTGTCTGAATTTAAATGTTGGTCCAGATGACAAATGGCATGGCAGGGAAGGGAGGACTTCAGATGCAAAGGCCAACTTATAGTACATGGCTGAGAGTGTCCCCCAGTGTAGATACAAAACTATGATGGAAGCTATAGAACTGCTCTGGGAAGTTGAAGATATATGGAGTAGGACTTTAGAGTAGAATAAGGCTTAAACAGAAGTAGAAGCTAGTCTTTCCACCAGCATTGTCTTTAGCTCATTACTTGATCATCCCTGGTGGAAGGAGATTGGGCATGGCATAAACAGGAAAAAGGAACTGGCCTTCACTATGATGGATTTAGAATCTCTGATGTCCAGTAAACCTTTCAATTGGCAGTAAAATAATAACATTTATTAACTGGTACAGAACCACTCGATCATGGTCCAAGATGTTTGAGGGAACGATGGAATACAAAAAAAAATTCTATACTAAATGTCCACATTATTTACAATACAAATGAGTGAAAAAAACAATTGTTAATCTAGCCAATGAGCATTAACATACAATTAGCTTTTTAATTGGTTTACCTCCATAATATCAATGGCCACAATGGTGAACCCACTTTTGCAAACTCCGAACTGCACCTTCAAAAATTCTTGAACACTGATGTCGGAACTGCAAAATCTTGCCCCCTTTTTGACCCATGTTAGCACTTGTTTGTGAGTGTGGTATGGTCAGAATGTTGAGTTTCAATGGCTTGTTGGCTTTTTGAAGTTTTGGCAGTATGGGTTTCATGGAAATGGTTCTGCATTGTGCACGTTTGTCATTGTAACCCTCAACATTATGGAGGTAAACCATCTCATCATCATCAGCAGCAGCCCCCTTTTTTCCATTTTTTTTTCTACACAAGGTGGGAGTATCATGTTAACTGTGGTCACCTCTCTCAATTCAGTGCCACACTCCTATCTTCCTCAACACTCATGCCTGACTGTCACAGATCTTCTTTCACACAATCCATCCACCTCTTTGCTGGACATCCTCTCTTCCTCTTACCTTCTTCCAGTCTGTCCCAAATCTTCCTCACCAGCTTGGCTTATGCTTTTCTGCCCATTTGTCCAAACCACCGTAATCTGTTCTTTTTGATCTTTTCTGCAATTAGAGCTACTTTGGCTTCTGCTCTTATGTCCTCATTTCTTCGTCTGTCCCACAGAGTGCACCCTACCACCCTTCTCAGGCACTTCATTTCCATCACTTCTAGCTTCTTCACCTGTTCTGCCTTTATTGTCCAGGTTTCTGTACCATACAGTAGTACTGGTTGCACCACTGTCTTGTACACCTTGCTTTTCAGCTTCTTTGTCATTCTTCTGTCATAGACTACACCTGACGCTCTATGCCAGTTGGCTGCAGCCCCTCTGATTCTAGCTTTGACCTCTTCATTCAGACTTCCTTTCTCCTCAACCACCCCTCCCAGATACTTAAAGCTGTCTACCTGTTCCACTATCTTCCCTTCTATCTCTATTCTCAGCTTCTGCTGATTTCCCCAATTTGCTACCATTACCACAATCTTATCCGTTCTTCTAATCTTTGATGAAGTTCTAGCTCAGAGTCTGCCTGTAATGCCACATCATCTGTATATAGCACCTTTGTTGATCTGCCCCTACGACCTGTTTGCTAATGTAGTCCATCACCAGTATGAACAGCAGTGGGCTCAAAGCTGAACCCTGGTGTACATCCACTCCCAGTGGAAACCCGTCTGCGCGGCCAAACACTGTTCAGATTTGCATCAATAGGTCCTTGCACATAGCCTGCACTAATTCTACCAATGTTTCTGGGACTTCAAACCACCACAGTACTACCCAGATCAGCTTTCTTGGGACCTTGTCATATGCTTTCTCCAAGTCCAGGAATGCCCAGTTGGACTCTCTCCTCATCTCTAGCTTCTTCTCTAGTATCTGTCTCAATGCAAGCATCAGGTCAGTTGTGCTGCATCCTGATATGAATCTGAACTGCTCATCTCCCATCTTATATTCTACTACTCTGCATATCCGTTTATCAGTCATCCTCTCCAGAACTTTCATGCAATATGATAAGAGTTTGATGCCTTTGTACTGCCCACATTTGTAGATGTCTCCTTTGTTCTTGAGCACTGGCACAAGTATGCTTATTCTTCAGTCATCTGGGATACACCTTTCCCTCCACACTGCTATTAGTACACTCAGGATTCATTTCTCCCTTATCTCACCCAGCATATTTATCATATCTGCTGTGACCTCATCTGAGCCTGCCGCTTTCCCTGACTTCATATTCCTTAGTGCTGTTCTTACTTCTTGTAGGGCAGGCTCCTCTTCTTCTCTGATTGTAGGTTGAGTCTGGGGCAGTACAGCTTCTGCGGGGTTTTCTTCATTCAGAAGCTGCAGGAAAGACTCCTTCCATCTGCCTTTGATGTCCTGTGGATGGGTGAGCAAGTTGTTGCTCCTTCCATCTGCCTTTGATGTCCTGTGGACTGGTGAGCAGGTTGTTGCTCCTTCCATCTGCCTTTGATGTCCTGTGAACTGGTGAGCAGGTTGTTGCTCCTTCCATCTGCCTTTGATGTCCTGTGGACTGGTGAGCAGGTTGTTGCTCCTTCCATCTGCCTTTGATGTTCTGTGGACTGGTGAGAAGGTTGTTGCTGGCGTTCCGTATGAAAGGGTGTCTGAATATCTTCTTTATCTTTCTGCCTTTGCCTTGCAACCTGATATACTTTCTTTGTGCCACTTACTGAGTCACTTTCCAGATGTTGGTAGAGTGCCTCTGATGCCCTGTTCTTTGCTATTGCAACTTCTGCTAAGTACAAAGCATTCCCTATTAGTTAACTATCCAGCTTAATATTTTCAGCACCAATCCATATTATTTAAGCGCCTCTCTAACGTCCCAAGCAGCATAGTGTTAAAGATCTTGCACAAGTCCAGATACATCACATCAACTGTATTTCCTCCATTTCATTGGTTATCCACTCAAAGAACTTGATCAAATTAAACTTGAAAAATGTCTGACGCATGAAATTATATTGTTTTATTTTTGAAAGGCAACCAGAATTCATGAGCCCCAAACATCTGCTTCACAATCTTTAATCTTTAACTCCTAGATACAAGGAAATAGCTATCATCATTTTTGAATGACTCCATGTATGTATACATGATATTGTAGTATCCAAGTATTGCAGCCATTTCACAGGTATCAGACCCCTGTCATAGTGCATGAAGTTTGGAGAGGGTGACTAGTAAACAAATACCCCATTGCAGTAGAAACTAAGATGGCACTGAACAGTTCTAATTCAGATCAGGCTGTGAGACAGATAATGGAGAAAAAGATGGATATGAGGAAAGAGTTCATCTCAGTATTCCTAAGCACATAGAAAGCATATGAATAGATCCTGAGAAAGCTGATTTGGGCTATCCTGTGATGGTTCAAATTCCCAGAAACACTGGAAGAATTAGTACAGGCTATGTATAATGATCCAAAGACATGTATGCAAACTATGTTCAAGTGGTCAGAAGGGTTCCCAGTGGGACTGGGAGAGCATCAGTGGATAGCCCCAAGCCCATGTTCTGTTCATACCAGTGATAGACTACATCAACAAACTGGTCAGGATGGATAGAAAAACAAAGCTACTGTATACAAACAATGTGGCACAGCAAGTGGACTCTGAAATGGAACTTTAGCAAATGTAACATTAGGGGACTGGTATTCAAAACTGAAGGCACATGGGATGAAACTGTGTACAGACAAGACAGTGGGCATGACAAACTAATGTGAGAAATCAAAAGAAGCTGAAAACTGTGATAGAAAATAGTGGAACAGGCTAACAAATTCAAATATTTGGGAGATATGGATAAGGAGAAGGTAAATCTGAAAAAAAACAGGTCAGAATCAGAATCAAACATAGTGCAGCCAGCTGACTCAGAGAGTCAGGGTAGTGTCTGACAGAAAAATGTGATGAAACTGAAAAGGTGTACAAAATAGTTTTTTGACCAGTGCAGTGAAGGCAGAGCAGAAGAGGAAGCTAGAAGTTATGGAGATAAAATGCATGAGATAAGTGGTAGGATGCGCATTGTGAGACATCTGAAGAAATGATGACATCAGAGCAGAGGAAAAATTACTTCCAATTGCAGATAAGTTCATAGAGGATAGATTGCAGTACTATAGGCACATGTACAGGAAAACAGAGGATGAACTGGTGAAAAGGATTTGATAAAGACAGGAAAAAGACAAGACGAAATGAGGCATACAGCAAAGAGTTGAATGGATTGTGTGAGAAAAGATCTGTGATAGGGCAGTATGACTGTCAAAGAAGGTAGGAGAGCAACACTAAATTGAGAGAAGCGGCAACATTTGAAGCCATGTACTGACCTCATATAGAAAAAAATGGGGAAAAGGGGGGTTGGTGGTGATGATGGCGATGATTTGGGAGAGACAGGAAGAAGACAAGAGTCAATAAGGATGCTCAGCCAAATAAGGCTGTACTGCATGAGAAAAATACAGCAGCAGTCAGACATGACTGTCAAAGAAGGTAAGAATATTGAGAGGCGATAATTGATGTGACACCCTAACCTATGGAAACTCAGAAAAATGAGGAGGAGGATGTGCTTTAGCCTTGCTTTTATGGTTTTATTTCTCCAATTTGAATACAATCCATAATTTTATACAGCAATTGTCATGGTTGACTGGTTAGATTTACTTCTGTTTAAAATCATGTATATGTATAAAGGAATATTATAGCAATGACTGATATATCCAGCAAATACAGACACCACCAATGATGCATTTAAATGCAGCACACTATTACTTTTCCATGCATTTCATTGCCACCCTGTGCATCAGACATAACTGGCCTATGTTGAAACAACCCCACAATGGGTAGTGCAATGTCAGCATCATCTCACAGGTGGATGATTAAGATATCTATACAATCTTATGAGGACAGTAAGTAAGAAAATAAATTAAGACACAAATAACAACCTGCAGTTCCATACTACAAAGACTCATTTTTCCTAAGCAATGCATTCCCTACTCACTTTGTACATCAGATATAAGCAGCCCAAGTCACACATGCCTCCAGAGATCAGGGCACTGTCAGCATTATCTGCATAATGGGATGTGCAAGCTGTCCTACACAATTACTACCAATGTTACTACTATTACTGCTAATACTACTACAACTACTACTACTGATATTACTACTGCTGCTGCTACTACTACTGATACTACTATTACAACTATTACTACTGATACTACTACAACTACTACTGCTGCTGCTACTACTCTTGATACTATTGCAACTATTACTACTGGTACTACTACTGCTGCTATTACTACTGCTACTACTATTAAAACTACTACTACTGATACTACTACAACTACTACTGCTGCTGCTAATACTACTGCTTCTTCTACTACTGCTACTACAACTATTATTACTACTGATACTGTTACTGCTATTATTATGGTGTATGGTTACTACTACTAATACTATCACTGCTACTGCTACTGCTACAAGTACTACTACTACTAATACCAATACTACTGCTATTACTGCTACTACTTCTCTTACTAGTACTGCTGCTACTATTACTAAGATGTTAAACAGACTAAACCAGATAAAAATAAGTACTTATCCAAATGAAAACAAGACCTTTTACTAAACAAGCATTAGCTGGCCTCACCGTGCTTCAGAGATAAGCAACCCTACCTCACAGATTGTGCAAACAGCAAGGCACAGTCATCATCATTTGCACAGTGCTAGGGGTTACAGAAGCATGTCTGACACAGAGAAACTGTGTGTGAATATGCTGTATAAGGTCAAAGCAACTATGCCCTCTTATGGTAAGTATCTCTAGATATAATGTAGTCCATTATGAATTGTGTGTGAGGTACCATGGTCAATGTGAGGTGCACTGGGTGTGGGTTACAATTTATGCCAAGACTACACCCCGGCATCCTGTACAGGTGTGTGTAGTACAGGATCCAGGTCATTGTCAACATCCCCCTGACCGTGTGAATTACCTCTGCCAGGGGTTGCATTGTTAGTTCCATGACCTTGGTATAAAGTCAGAATACTACCCGAATGCAAAGAATGTCTACTGGATGAACTCTCCTCTATGACCACAACCACATGGACAACTCCATATGGGTGTGGACACATCTGCCAACAATGTAGCAGTGGAAGGACTACCACAGTGGGAGCAGGATCTGACACATCCACAGCACATCAACTGACATCTGATGATATACCATCAGACTGGCCTCATGGATGCTGCACCTCTCCCAAATGATGACCCAGAACAGACACTGCGTGGTCTCTTCCTTTTTTAGTTTCTCCAAATCTTTTGGGTTTCTAATACCATGATTGTAATGGACCCTATTTCTAAGTCAAAATATGATTAAAGTTCATGAAATTAGTATTGTTTCAAACTTTGGTGTCAGCCACAAGTGCTCCTTGCAGAACCTGCAATGTGCCCAGTAATGACTCCTTCTGAAATTCTTATGGAGTTACATGTATCAGTAGCATATCTAAATATGATTTAAGATTCTTTTTTATAAGACCCATTACACCTACTACTATCGGAACTGTCTGGATATCTTTCTTCCACATCATTCTCATTTCTGCCTGCAAATTCTGATATTTTATGGCTTTGTGTCTCTCTGTAGTCACTGGGTGTAGCAATTTCAATGAACAATGCTACTTTTGTCTTCTTTTCATGGATCACTATATCTGGTTTTCTTGCATCTATTTTTCAACTGTTGGTAATGGGTGATCCCACATGATGTAGACTTCATCATTTTCTGCGATGCTTTGCTGCTCGTGTTTCCAGAGTTTTTCAACTTCTTCAGTGTCATAATGTTTGCATAATTCTCAGTGCAACAGTCTTGCCATCTTATGATGCCTTTCAATATGCATTCCTTCTGCAATTAGTATGTCACAACCAGCAACAAGGTGCACAACTGTTTCCAATTTATTTTTATAAAACCTACATTTGTCTGTTTCTCCCACATTTTCAATAGACTTTGTAAACCAATGTGTACATAGTCCACTATCTTGGGCAGCATGGTCCAGTGTGTTATTCATCCTCTCCAAAGATTCACATACACCAGTCATGCAGTCTCATATGTGAGAATGCATGACATTCAGTAGTTTAACTATCTTTTCTGAGGCCTTGGTGGAACTTGCCTGTGCCTCTACAATAGGCCTGCACATATGTTGATTAACTGCTACTGACACATCAAATTCAGGGTAAAGGTGGTAAGCATACCCCCACTGAGTACCTCTCCCAACACCCCTGTGTGATATTTCACCTTTAAGATAACTAGGGGGAGACTGTCATTTCTACAGCTGGGGTAACCACACTACTCTGATCAATTATGTCCCCATCAGCCTCCCCCTCTCAGATGGTTCAGTATCATGGGTATACATGAGCAGAATGACAGTGTTCATACTGAGGGGTGGGGATGTGGGAGCTACAGTTCCCATATCTGACATACCCCAGCAACCCCAGACTCTACTTGTTCATCACTCTCATCATCATCAGAAGCTAATGTTCCTCCAACATCAGACAGAGTTTGGTCCACAGTGCTAGTGACAGAAAATGTTTCACCTGTGAATGTATAATAAAAACACAAATAATAAAGGAGGCTTTCATGAGGATGACACCATCTTCTTTTTGGATTTTTGAGTCATATCTGTTTTGTGGTGAAAGAAAACTTGTAAATTACACAAACACCTTACACGGTGGTGGCAGTACATGCTGATATCAAACAAAAATAGTACAGGGAAAAATATATGCCAACTAGTAAGCAGAGCAAATTTCATAAGCAGAGAAAGTGGTTAATGTAATAGAATGCTATGTAATTCATTCAAGTCAGAGACATTTCTCAGCCTTTAAGGATGCTGCAATAATACTAAAGAACTCTTAACACATGAATGTGTTCATGTTGCCTAACCTCCCATGCAATACAGTTAAGATAACTTGAATAGAAGTTATTCAAAAACACTGCCGGTACACAGCACTCATTGCAAACACTTTATCAGCATATACTATGAAGCAGTACTTGTACAGAATAATATACAGCTTGAAAGTTTTCCAACAGAATCACTGTATTGCTAATCAAAATAGTTGACAGTAATGTTTTTTGGCAAACTTGAAAAACCAAGTTGTCTTTCCTAGTACGATGGAAGCTCCATATCCCCACGTCCTGCTTATATGGTGTAAATTAACCCCTCTGGGTATTTGAAGTATGTAATTAGCTCTCAGTTCATTTTCATTTCTGAATCAATTAATTTGCTAAACATGCTGTGGAGATAAATATGCTGCAGGATTTTAAAAAAATCTGTGTAGGCACAGTGTACAGCCTACACAGAATGCTACTGTGTCCATGTACATGTTTCTCCCTCAGCAGCAAGCCATGCATATTAATCATGGCGCATTGGAGAGAGAGAGCTGTGGAACATGGTTACTGAATCAGTGTAGGGAGTGTAGTGTCTTAACTGTGTCTGCAGATGAATAAGACACTCCCTGCACTGTCCAATTGTATTATGTCATTGTTTATTTTATTGTGTTAAGTTTCTTTTTTCTTTTTTTTTTTAAAAAAAAGCATGTGTGCATGGCACTGAGCACAGCAATGCTATGTGGTCCCAAAACCCTGCCAGGTATCTAAAAATAGAAACTGGATGCAATTAATTATTTATTTAAATGTCATGTTTAAGCATAGCTGAGCAGGTTTGCACTGTGCGGTGCTCAGCTGTGCTTATAGGTAGCTTAGTGGTATATGTAAAGGTATAGCAGAATTCCACACGTCCTCAAAGCTAATTGGGTAGAAGTACAGCCTCATGAGCAGTAGGTGTAGGGTTTGAATATATGGAAGGGAAAATAAGTATTTATTTTTGAAATACAAATTATACCAGTTGTTTTAAAGTTCTGGCCTGCTGCACTCCACAAAGCTTTGCTAAGACCTGCTAAGCACTGCATAAACACAATAACTGCTGAAAATGTTTATGCACTGCTCGGCTCTGCTTGGCTGGTTTGCGCATTGATAAGCATTGTTAAGCATGCGGGTCTTCGAGTTTTTGCACAGCTCAGGTCAGCTGCACTGGTTTGCATGCTGCTAAGTGACGCAACGTATTTTTAAATGTTGCTCAATGTAGTGTAAGGGTGTAAAAACAGGCTATATTAAGCCCAATAGGTGGGAATACAGCATAATCCCTTGGAGTTCTGTCTCTGAAGGGTTGAGGCATTCTGGAGTCCAGGGTCATGGTCAGACTCCTAGTAAAAAAACATGAAGACCGGCTTCTGCAGGGAGGTTACCAGACCTCAGAGTGTAACGTGGAGGCCTGGGACCAGCTGGCAAGGGAATTCACCAGTGCTCAGTTTGACGTGTATGGAAAGTTTATCCCAGAGACAGGGCAGCCTCTGGGAGACAAACCTGTCTCTCCAGCAGGTTTTGTTGATGCTGCATATTAAATTCAGGTCTTTTGAACGGGTAGTGCATGAGGAGTTAGACTTATGGATATGGAGCATCTCTAGTAGGGCAGGGTCCGAGATTGCCTTGTGGGCAAGACACAGATCGCCCCTGAGCAATCTGTATAATACTGAGTAGAGTGATAGTGATTTGAGCCTGTCTGCATAGAACAGATGTTGGAGGCCATGGATTCTCTTTGTGAGGTATTTCAGTGGCCTTTCCAGTTGGTGCAGATGTTTGGAGAGGTACATCCCAAATGGGGCATTATACTCAATTATTGGTCTAATGAGGAAGGAGTATAGAGAGCTAATAACCTCCTTTTTTCTGGATTCAATCCCTTTACTTATGAGATGAACCAAGTAAAAGGCTTTAATGATCACTACCGCTACATGATGGTTGAATGTGAAGTTATCAGCAACCTGAGTGCCCAGGTCTCTCATCACAGGTTGTGTGCTTGGGGGTTGCCATTGATGTGGTAATCCATAGCGGTCGTATTTTTGCCAGATGGTATGATGATACTTTTTTTTTGTATTTGGCTTGAGGCCATGACTTTGGCACCAGTCATTAGTGGCTGTGAGACCCTCTTGCAGTATGTTAACATCATTTGGGGAGTCAATGACGGCACCCACTCCATGCTTTAGTGTTGGTTTGTGCAGAGCTAAGAGAAGCAGTGAGGTGCAGCCCGTCGCACCTCTTAGTTTAGCTCAGCTTAAATGAGCTTTAATGAGCTTTAAAGAGCTTTAATGTCTATATGTGTCTATTACATTGTTACTCACATGTAGAAAATAAACACCTCTATCAAGTGTCAAACCCTGGCCCCTTTCAGCTACAGCGCACTGCATTAATCCACCCCGCTACACAAACATTAGGTTAAATAGGTGTTTCCAGCAAACCATACTGCTTGCTACGTACGTCATTATGCATGCAACTGAAATAAAAACCTAATGTGAAAACTGGGAGTGTACCTGGATTCTAGTGCAATAATAAATAATAACGAAGACATATTAATTAATGTAAGTGAGGCCTGTGATAGCAGGCATATGTGCCCTTTTATCAGCAACTTGTAGAAAGATGCCTACTAAGGCAACAGTGGCAAAGTACATATACAACTGGGACCCTGGTGCAGAAATATAACCATATAAAGACACACGGGTGAATATTATATTAGGGAAAATTCTATTAAGCGAATACAAAAACACCAACATGTATTGCGCGAACCACGAATATGCTGAATGCACTAAACCACGAAATTCAAACAGTCGAATCCCCATAGTCGGCCAACTCCACCTCCCACTACATACTGCCTACCCAAACAAATTGGGAGGGTGGCCTAATGGTTAAGTTGTTTGCCTTACAAACACAAGGTGCAGGGTTTGAGTCTCACAAGAGATAATTGGCTAGGCTTAAAATGGCTCGCAAGGGCAGTTAGCTTAGTACTAATCTATGAACCTATGAACCTATGAACATACATACACTAACCAAAACCCTACTTCTAACCCTAAAGTAAAGCACCAAAACCCTACGTCTAACACTACACTAAACCTTGCATACATTACTATCTATGCATTTACCTTAACCTGCACCCTAACCCTAAGGTCCGTAACTATCGCACACTTACCCTACACAGATATACCAAAACAAAATAAATAATCCACACACATACATTTAACAAAACCCTAATTCTAACCCTACACTAAACCTTACATACATTACCTATCTATGCACTTACCTTAACCCGCACCTTCACCCTAAAGTCCATAACTATCGCACATTTACCTTACAGAGCTATACCGCAGACGGGCCAACCATAACACTTCTACATTTTGAATTTCGCGGTTTTGGACATTCGGCATTTCCGTGGTTCACGCAATACGTGTCACTCTTTTCGTATTCGTGTAAAAGGACTTTCAAGCATCTAAATGGAACCCGACATGCACATACTCATGGATGTTGAAATGTTTCTCACAGCCTATATATGTGCACATATATCTTGTAAATACACATGCTTTTGTAGTGTCTCAGTAGCTCAGTCTGTTAAAAGCCCTCCATGCATTACAATTTGTCACACACAGTCTTGGGTTCAAATCCAGAGTTGTACTTCAATTGCATTATTGTGAAGACAGCAAGTTATGACTGAGTCTGGTTACTGCTACTTAATTAAATGCTACCCAGTTTTGCAAGACATAGGCCTGCAGATGGAGACACAATGCACATATCCATACTGCCTAACTATATGTCGCTTACTACTTTGTTAGTCGCACTGTTGCATAACAGACATGCCTTAAGCTACATGCCTTGTTTTCACTGTATAGAATACTCTTGCCCTGGCTCCACCATAATGACGGGCCTGACACAGCTGACACAGTTACATGTAGAGCTTGCTGTCCACCAAAATGTTCACACTCCCCCTATGGGTTGTAGGCTGCAGCAGCAGCAGCTAGTCTCCACACCTCAGTAATGTCCATCTCATAAACTAAGACAGGGGCCAAGGCCTACATGAAGGCCTTATATATTGCATTGTGGTGGCATGTCATTGGATAATGATAGTGCAATATAGCTGTTTTGGCTACAGTTAGCAATTCTGAGCCACAAACTGGTGCAGAGGCAATTACCTGCTAATGAGAAGTAATTCACTGAAACAATTAGGGTGGCTGGAATTCTCCCACCATCTCTCATTTACCCAACTAACTACTGTGCGCAAAATAATCTACAGATCCACAGACTGTCCTACTCTGTCAACTCTACTTGCCAAATACCAACCCAGCAGGCAATTAAGCTCTAAAAATCATCTACTTCTAAAAGTAGAAAAGCCCACCTTACCTGCTGGTCAACTTCTCTACTCCTTCGCCATCACCAAACTATGGAACTCACTTCCACCTTCTATAAGAAACACAGACAGCACCATCACCTTCAAACAAATACTGAAAAATCATCTCAACTCTTCCTGGCTACATATCTGCTCTATAACCTACCATCTTCTTTCTCTTTATATGATAACTAAACTCCTATGCTTCTTGCTACTAGTGATTGATGATACCTTCTCCACATTTATTTTTTTCATTACTTGTTGATTCTGGTACAATAATATTGATTAATATATCTATGTTTATACCTCAGATTGAATTCATCTGGCAACCAACTAAATTCATCCTTTTTGTTCTGTTGTTCACTTATGACACATATGGGGAAACAATGTTATCCAAGTGATGGCATTCATTCGGCTTTGGGAGGAGCAGTTTACCCATTCTACATGTGATATCTCCTGGTATGATGATAGAGCCTTTTGTCAGTGGGAGGTGGGTATGTATGTATGGGCCTGTCTGACAGGATGTTGGCATTGTCAGTCAGGTACAGTTGACCCTGACTCAGGACATATATGAGTGTAAATTGCTATTTCTGACATAGCTGAAGGAGGTGTCATGGTTCTGTCTGCACTCCTTCGCAGATAATCTATCCAAAACAATGACAAACCTGACCACTAAACCCCTGTTATACTCTTTTACACACTTAACACACTACTGATCCTTTGTGATCAGTCAACAGAGTATGTCATCATAATATCCTGGCATGTCCAAAGGTCGTTTTCATGTGTACTCTCCAGTCCAGCTGGTGCATATTGGAATTTTGACGCAATGTTACAACTGCCTTATGTACATAGACAACTCCGTCCTCCTACCAACAAACTCAGATATATGTGAGGGATGCAACTGTATAGACAAACAGCAGGCTGAGCTCTCTCAACCCGTGACTGGCACAGTCTATCAGGTGGTGAAGGTAACCACACACACTACAAATCCAGTCTCACATGGACCTATGACGACAGCAAACCAAAAACATTACCACACAAAAACATACTCGGAGGCTCTGAATATACTCTGCCTAAGCAGCAGTGACATCCAAAGCAGACACCCAAACAACTGCTAACCCACAACTATACACACATATCGCATAGTTCACAAAGTAAGTGTGCCACACAGTCACTGCCCTTAGGCCTAAACAACACACCTAATACACTTGTAATAGGTGACTCTTATTGTCAGACACACTGACGTCCCACTCACCAGGCTGAACAAGAGGAAGGTCAATTTGTGCTATCTGTCGGGTGCCAGGATCTGCCAGATAACACATGCACTCAGGTCACTCCGAAGCAAGTACAAATATGGCTCCATCATTGACCATGCTGGTGTGTAAACCATCAGACGTTCCTCCCTGGACTACATGACAAGAGACATAGAGCAGCTCTCTGATCATGTAGCCCAGGCCAGTATGACCCTGACCTTGTGTAGCATCTTACCCTCACCAAGAATGATGTCACAGTATACAGACAAACTGATCACTTTTAACAGTTGTCTAACATATTGGTGTCATTCAAAGGGGATCCAGTGTCTGTCAGCCTGGGATTACATGCTCGACATGCCACGTAGCTTCGCTATGGACGCCATGCACCTGTCACACCTAGGCTTTCAAATACTGGCTAAGGCTCTTGCCACCCCCATAGTGGCTGTTTTAAGCGAGGCTCAGAAGGCAAAACCACCTCCACAGAGGTTACAGGGTAAAAGAAATGGAGAGTAATGCTGCTCAACAACATATGTCTAACCCTCAGACTGCACGCACTCAGGACTCTCCTCAGTATGGAGACTGTCGATATATGTGCAGTAACAGACACCTGGTTCAGGCTCCCAAAAGCACACCAGCACTACCAGGTTTTACTTCATACCATGCTTTTCAGACACAAGACTCGGACCGGCCAACAACTATAGGGGGAGTATCCATATAAATCAAACATACACACACCTCCAGGTTGGTAGCACTGCACAAAGCATCAGAGAACGTACATGTGCAACTAACAGTGGCCCAAACTGCATTTCAGTTTGTAGGCTGCTACAGACCACACTCCCAAATTCGGGAACAACACTCGGTATTCCTGGAAACACTGGGGAATATGAAGGTCTCTCCAAACACCATTTTATTGGATGACTTCAAATACACAAACATTGACTGGGAATACGACTCAAGCACCACCACCCTTGCACAACAGTTGCTAGGATTTATAGACTCAAATGCTATGGCACAACTGGTCACCACAACCACAAGAGGGTAAAACATGTGGGACATGATCATCACCAACATGGGGACTCTATGTTCCACACCAGAGGTATACCCCTCATTGTTAAGGTCAGAACATACATTTATCTCACTGGACATACATATCCCGTCCACACCCCCATCCTAGGTGATCTCAGTGAAGTACTTCTCATAAGCAAACGTCACACTTCTACAAACCGAGGTGGTATCCATCATAGACCCTGGGACAGTGGTAATTACGGCTCAGACCACTTAATCCTTTACAAACCCTTTCTATGGACAACTACTGGAATGCATGGATCATGTTATCCCAGACAACTACAAGACTCACTCCTCCAAAGGCAGGGGACCTGTCTGGTGGACCACGGCCATTAATAAGCTATACAATGACAGGAGGAGGCTACTACATGATACAGCACATTCCCAAAAAGGAAGGCATCTCTGATCAGTACTAGGGAAAAGTTACAATCACTTGTTGATTCATCTAAGGGCCACTTCTAACGGACACTTGCAACAGACAGGACAATCACAAGGCCTTCTTTAGTTATGTCAGGGACCTGGGTGGGAACTCACAGATATGCTGTGAGTTACTGCATAATGACAAAACATACACTGAACCCACTGACATTGCAAACATCCTGGCAAACAGGTTCAATGGAAATGTTTCCCCCCCATCCCCCCTAGAGTGCAAATGTCAATCCCAACAGGGTGCAGCCTCCCTGACATCACAGATGAACAGGTGAGTGCTGCCCTCTCCATAGCAGACAACACAGCATCAATGGGACCAGACGGTGTCCCGGCCTGCAGCTTACACGAGATTCATGGCGAACTTAACACTCACATTAAGTCACTGTTCAATATCAGAGTTACTACAGGATATGTACCCAGGGAATGGCATACAGCAACAGTGTTCCCGCTCCACAGGGGTGGTACCACAAGGGACCCTGGACAATATTGCACTATAAGCCTAACTTTCCTGGTCTGCTAAGCTATGGAGCATATCATCATGGAACCCATACACATAGACATCAGGAAACTACAAACACTGGATTCTACACAATTCGGATTTGTGCAGATCTTGCCTCCTGAACCTGTTTGACATCTTTAAACAGTTACCAGGTCCATAGACATGGAGAAGGTTGTCCACACAGCCTACCTGGAGCTCGCACAACAGTTCAACACAATATCCCACTTTGGAATTATACATAAGCTCACCCACTTCAATATCTACACATATGTCACAAGATGGATTGCTAACTGGATCATGGATAGCACCCACATGGTCAGTATTGCAGGTGCCATGTCTGACTATACACCAGTTACACGTGGCATCCCACAGGGCTCAGTCCTGGGGCCTCTTTTGTTCGGTATATATTTCTCAGATGTACAGGCTAACACGGGAGGAATATGGCTGACCATGTTTGCAGATGACTGCAAACTGTGTACCATAATCATATCCCCAGCTGGCACAAGCATCCTCAATAAGGGTCTCACAGTGATGGAAAACTAGTGCCAGAGCCATGGCCTACAGCTACTTTCCATTAGATGCATAGTCATCCCCTTTGGTAATAACAACGTGCCCACACATTACCACATAGGTGATGATACATCACATACGGTGGGTGTTATTTGTGATTTGTGGAAATGAGTAGTTAGTACTCTCACCTTTGATGATCGCGTTGCCAATGTTGTTGGACAAACCTTCTATATAGCCCACCTTATCCCATAGGGTTTCACATCTAGATCAAGTGGGGTCATTGTGCCCCTATACTCATCAGGCCCATGCTTGGATACAATGCCCCATTTCGGATGTACCATACCCAACACCTGCAGCAACTGTAATGTCCACAAAAGTACCTAACCAAGTAGATCTAGGGACTCACACAGATGGTTTGCGCAGTTTGCCTATGGTGACCCAGCTCTCCTCAGTCGCTTACTGCCTACTTGGATGCGATCTGTGCCTGTTGTTTAAAGCCATGTCCATCACAGGATTAATGGACAGGCTCCACCTCAGGATATCAAAGTCCCTTACAGCTACACGCTCCAGGGACAGAAACATCAGCACTGATATTAATAGGACATGCTGGAGGGGCAGATTCCCATCCCAGAGGCTCCACTCACTCTGGTATGTGATCCCAGTCCCACATACGCAGAGACCCCCACTGACCACCTACAGGTGACATCTTGACAAGTGGATGGGTGATCGTATGTTTAGCCCTGGGATATGTTCTGGGTCCCTGCTAGACAGAGGCACAATAAAATAAACATATATGGGCTATCTTGTGTGACCTACTATTCACAGGCACAGTCTACTAATCTAGCAGGGTTGCGAAAGCCAAACACACTCTGGCTAGGCTTATACATGCCCTAGGGCAGATAGCCTAGTATCAACCTCTGAACCTATGATAATGTTCGGGATGCACATTGTTCATTGATGGTACTGATTGCAGGTTTTGTTTCTTCTTTGCTTTCCCACTTTCTATGAACAACATAAGTATCTGCAGAACATATTTGATTATGACAAGGTTCCACTATATTATATATGTGTCTGTTGTCATATAACTGTGTGCACAAGGCGGATTGGTGAACAGTGCGAGGTTCCTGGGTTAAAACATGCAACTGGCAGATATGTGTGGCCCACTGCTGTACTCAGACATGCCCTAAGTGTGTGAGCATGCCCAGTTCAGCCCTTCACTGTTTTGTTGACTGGCATTTGTCTCATTTATTCAAGTGTGTGAGCATGCCCAGTGTGACCTTGCAGTATGTTGCTGTCTGAGGTCCACTACATTTGTTAATGTGTGTGAACATTACCAGTATTCACATTTATACTATATGTGTGTTGAAAATCAGGTTCTATTCTTACTGCAGGCCTCACCTTTGTGTCTTAACTCAACAGGGATTATGCTATGCCTGCAAGGTTTCCATGCGATACTTTGCATAGACCTATCAACATTTCTTCATACAAGCTGACTACTGACATACTGTCATGGTTTAGTGGTTCTGTACTATGACTATAGTGCACAGTATCCTGTGTTCGAGGACTGTCACTGCTTCATATTTTCATACTGGGCAGAACAGACTGCTTCAGGAACAGTGAAGCAAATATGACCATGTTTACCTGCTTTCGCTGAACTATGCCCATATTTGACCAAACTTGCACAACATTGCTCAGTGTTAACCAACATTGCTGAACAGTGCCCAATATTGCTCAACATTGCCTGAAGTTGTGCTACTTAGTGTGTGCAATTTTGTTTACATATACTAAATAGTGGTAAGTGCTGTTTAGCACTGTTTTATATTGCTTAACACATGGCAATCATGCCTCAGGTGGTGCTGCAGGGCTGCCGATGTCAGATGCACATTTTACACTCCCTATACATGTTTGTTAATAGGTAGTGTCAAGTTAGGCATCCCTTTACTATATGTGCGAGTCGGAGAGAGGTATCATTTCTAGAGTTCCTACTGAGCCAGTGTATATGCTATGCGTTGCCTCTTTGCCAAGGCCAAAGCATACTGGGCACACCTCCTTCTGCCTACTGGGGCAGGCTCAGGTTGTTCCTCCTCCGAGTCATGCTCTGCCTGTGATGGCCTTGGTAATGGTGGGGGGCTGGTGTGCCCGGCCCTATGCTGCTCCTGCTGCAGCTGTTTTCGCAGGAGCATATTGTGTAGCATAGCACATACCATGACTATTTGGGTACATGTAGTTGGTGAGTACTGCAAGGCACCACCAGATGTGTCCAGGCACTGGAACCGTGACTTGAGCAGCCCAAACACATGCTTGATTACATTTCGTGTTTGTGCGTGTGCCTCATTATGGCATTCCTGTTCAGGTGTGTGTGCATTTTTGATGGGTGTCATCAGCCATGGCTCAAGTGCATATCCAGTATCCCCCACTAGGTGACCATGAAGGATGTCCCCATTGGCAAATGTCTGGTACAGCTGTGTCAGATGCCAGATATGGGAGTCATGGTAGCTTTCAGGGCAGCCAGCACACACATTCATTATTATGCCCTGGGCATCACACACGACCTGGCAGTTGATGGAGGGGTAACCCTTGTGGTTATAGTAGACACTACCCCACTCACCAGCTGGTGCTTTGATGCGAATGTGCATGCAGTCTATTGCACCCACTACCTCAGGGTATTCCGCTATTTGCTGGAAGAGACGCATATTGCTGGCCAATACCTCACAGGAATTGGGGAAATATACATGATCACCGACATGTGCTGACATGGCATCCAGGAACTGCTGCAGTACCCTGGATGCTGATGCCTGTGATATCCCCATCATATCACCAGTTGGTCTCTGGAAGGTACCTGTTGCTAATATTCTTAGGCCAACAAATACCTTGGTTTCCACTAGGATGGGTTCCCATCTGTTAGTTCGGTGTGTGAGGCGGGGCCTGCAAAGCTCAACAATTTGCTGCATGAGGTCTCTGTCCACTCTATAGCGCTCCACTATCTCCAGCTCATGTAGCCCCTGGTAGGTTACCCTGGGCCTGTACACTCTTCTACGTCTCCTCACTGCGGGTTGCTCTGCAGCATTTGCATTGTCACCACCCTCAGCATGTTGCATATGTTGCCTTATAACAGCAATGGCAGCCCCTAACATTTCTTTGTCTCAGTAAAGCTTTTTCAGTTTTCACTTCTATTAGCTTACTGCAGTGTTGCAGTGTCTCTGAGAAAAACATAGTGGAAAGTTGTTTGCTGAGTTTTAAGTGCTGGGCTGGGCTGGGCTAGTGTACTGCCTGTGTAATTGCCTGATTCTGATTGTTTTCACCTGCTAGCTCTGCTAGTCCTCCCTGTTTAACTTCCTACTATTTGTTGTGCTTCCTTTTCCCTTTCTTTTTCCACAGGGGGCAGCGCCACGCAAACAAGCACAAACACGCGCACACCAGCTCACATGCGCGCACACGTGCTTACACAGACTACAACTTGCTTATTCTTGCTAATACATGTGCACACAGGTACAAACGTGCTTACACGGGTTTCAACAACCTTACACTTGCTTACTCCAGCTTAAACATGCGCACACAGGCGCACACGCGCGCACACTGGCTTACTCGGTTTTACAGGCATGCACACACGTACATACACATTGCAGGCATTTCTACAAGAAACTTTAGTGTTGTTCACTGCATACACCTTTAATTTCTTGCCTTTAGCTAGGGTACCTGTTGACACACCTCTTCCAGTGATTAGTATCTGACAGCAGACACATGCCGCTCTACTCCAATGAGCTTCACTTCTTTCAGACATACCCCCATCATGATGTCACCTATCTTCTACTCTGTTACACTCCTTATCCTACTCCTACACTCCACTGACTGTGCTCTTTTGCTATGTAAACTTGGGATTCACTATCCAACCCTCATTTGCATAGGATTGCCTATTAATGCTTGGTTACATCTCTTAGATTGAGCTTCCCCCCTTAGCAACCCCTACTCGGTAGCCATGTTGTCTTTGGACTGCCATTCCCTTGCATTGTATATTACGGATTGCTGTTAATTCCACATTTGTGGATTTTAATTATTGGTTTTCTGTTTTTTACAGTGCAGCGCGTTTGCGTGGCACTGTGCTACGCTTAAACATCGGCGATCGGGATAAAAAAATTATTTATTTATTTTTTTGCATTGGTGAACATTGTCAATGGCCATATTTTTGGCCATTGGCATGCTTCTTCGACTGGATGCATCCTTTTTTGGAGCTGTCACGGCTCCGTTTTTCTATTTGCAGAACCGTACTCAGTTGTCAACGAAGTACATTTCTGCAAATAACACTAGTCTTACTCGGACAGATTAGGGTTTCCTGAATTGCAAATATACCTCATTTGCATACCTTCCAGCAGCAAATGAGGTAATTTGCATAACTTAGCCCTGTCCATGTAAGAGGAGTTTTAGGAGCTCTCTTGCACGCCCCTGCCGGCTGTTCCTGGATCGCTCGGTAGACACGTTGGCTGCATGGAGTCTTACTCAACTCTTAGACTTCGTGCAAGCCTTCGTGAATCCGGCCCACTGAGTATTAATGCTAAAATTTACTGTATACTGTTCATTTTTTTTAATAACATGAGCAGGCTTATTCAGTGATGCGATCAGCTACCGACACACTTCAATTACGCTAACTTGTGCAACTTTGTAGCAGCAGACAATATAAACAGCAATTTAGCCAGTATTGTCAGTGAAAGTATTATCCATAAAAATTGTTAAAAAACACATTACACACCACATTACAGGGCAGCCTTCTGTGTCCAGGAGCACTGGGGTGTTTAAAAATGGTGGTTTCAGAGGGGGTATAAGTAACTTCACTTGTGTAGCTAGAAGAGGAGGGGATTATGGAAGCGACTGGCTAAATCGAGTTACAAGATTCATAAAACCTGTGAGTACAATTTATTTTAACTATACCAGCTTGTTCTTTTAGCATTTTAATCTATTTTCTAAAATTCACCAGTTTGTTCTTTTAGTGTTATGCTGTTTTATTAGGAGATTTAATGTATGAAATGGAAAACATTGCCTGTTAGTAGCCACCTGGTTAAACCTTCCAGTAAGCCACTGGATGCACAAGGTGACTATATTACTTTATATTTACTTGTGTAGTGTAATATTTTTTTGCCATAGCACTTGCTGTGGGCCACAAAAGGTATTGTATGCTGGCATGTGTCATGACACATTAAACTTTGTGTATCTTTGTTGCGTGATGTTAGACTGACAGTATTGTTACAGAATGACAGATGTGTCATGGACCTGTGTATGTGTCCATTCCAGGAGTCTGAGAGGGACACATGGTGGCAGTAGAGCAGCAGAGGATGGCATGGTGATGCAGCAGAAATATGATGTCAGCAATGTAAGGAAATAAAAGTGCATGCATTCACACTTTGCGACAAGGTCTGCTAACTCGACACGTCACCTGGATTTTCTTAACATACAAATCTAGATGGTGGCAGACATCAGTTATGCTTATTTGGAGGAGGGCAATTTAAAGGCCAGCAGCTAGTCACATGCCCATAAAATGCATAACCATTGCATTGAGATACCCCATATGGGCATGTCTTTAGTGCTGTAAGGGTATATATTTATACACATACACACACAAAGTTGGCTGATGCAAGATTAGAACCCCTGCTTATCTACTATTATATACTACAGCTTACAGTACTTATCACATGCACCACCTGCCTATCTACCATGACATATTACAGCTCACAGTACTTATCGCATGCACCACGGAGTTTATCTGATATTAGATTGCCAGCCAGTGCTCTTAAGGTGCATGACATCTGCAGGCCTTGTAGAGGAGGGCAACTTAGAGGCCAACAGCCAGTTACAATGCCATAAAATGCATACCATTGTACATTGACACGTTTTTGCTGCTACAAGGGAATATAGTTACACAGAGAGAGAAAGAGTTAACTGATATGAGATTAGAACCCCTATCTATCTAATATTACAACTTGCAGTACTTATCATATGTGCCACAGAGTTTATCTGATATTAGACTGTCAGTCAGCACCCTTAAGGTGGATGACATCAGCAGGCCTTGTAAAGGAGGCTAATGTAGAGGTCAGCACCTAGTCACAGGGGCTTAAAATGCATAACCATTGCACAGAGATAAGCATGTCTGTAGTGCCACAAGGGGATATATTTACATACCCACAGAAAGCTGAAGATGGCTGATGTGAGATTAGAACTTCTACCTATATTTTATTTCACACTATAACTTGCAGTACATACTGTATGCCCCTTGGTGTTTACCTGATATTAAACTGTCAGCCAGGCCTTATAGAGAAGGACAATTTAGAGGTCAGCAGACAGTCACAGGGCCATACAATGCATACCATTATACGTGGATAGCCCACAAGGGTATGTTTGTAGTGCTGCAAGGGGTTAAAGTTACACACACACACTCGTGCGCACGCGCACACACATGTATACACACACACACACACACACACACACACACACACACACACACACACACACACACACACACACAGAGAAAGAGTTGGCTTATGTGAGATTAGAGCCCCTACCTTTCTACTATTACACTACAGCTCACAGTACTTATCGCATGTGCCAAAAAGCTTTTCTGATATTAGATTGTAAGCCATCATCCTTAAGGTAGATAACATTAGCAGGCCTTGTAAATGAGTCCAATGTAGAAGTCAGCAGCTAGTCACAGGGTCTTAAAATGCATAAACATTGCAGAGAGATAAGTCAGACAGGCATGTCTGTAGTGCTGCAAAGGGATATATTCACACACACACACACACACACACACACACACACACACACACACACACACACACACACACACACACACACAGCAATAGTAGGTTTTAGCTAAGTTTCTGTAAGACACATTATATCAGGGGAATTAACTGCTAAGAGGGCATGAAGTTTGTGAACGTTATTGTTTATGCTTCTAATATTTAAGTGAAAGGTCAGAAGAGAACTAGTGGAACTGCTAAGGAGTAGATTAATGGTAGGGTTGGTGACACAGGAGTTATTGCACCAGGTGAAGATGGGCCAGGGTTGGCATGAATGTCCCCATCTACTATGAGGTTGGAGTGTAGTCTGATTATGAGCTTTAGGAATTTATTTATAAGTTTAAGATAGTGTTTGTCCCTGGGATTGGAGTTTAAGGCTTTAACTGAGTGATAAGTTAAAGGGGATGCCAGATCAGATGTGTGGGGGATAGTTAAGTAAGCCGACCTATTTGAGAAGTCTGGGATGGTAGTTTGACATTTTGGATCGTGGAATCCGAGGTGATATGGTCTTTCATAGGCTGTGAGGGATAAAGGATAAGCATCATAGGCAGCAGAGAAATTACTGCTGTATTTTTTGATGCTAGCATATGAAGAGTCCTGGCCATTGTAGGGCTCAATGTTTAACCACGATATGGTAGGAAGGAAGGGAAAACTGAGTTACAGAGGGGGAGGACTCCTTGGTGGTGAGAGATGCTGATTGGGAGGAAAGAAAGGGGAGTGGCTATGATAGTATAAATTTAACACCACTTGGGTTGGGTGGCAATAGGGGCCAGTGCCCAGGGCAGGGTGGAATGAGCCCGCGTGCAGCGATGGCAAGTGGAGTGGGGCTAAATCGAGGCACAAGATTCATGCAGCCTGTGAGTACAATATAAAATATTTATTTTAACTACACCAGTTTGTTCCTTTAGCATTTTAAACTATTTTTTTTAAATTTACCAGTTTGTTCTTGCAGCATTATGTTGTTTTATTAAGAGATTTAAGGTAGGAAATGGAAAAAAATTCCAGTTAGTAGCCACCAGGTTAAACTGTCCAGTAAGCCACTGTACATTAGAATGTAACCACTTTTAGGTGTATAGGGGTTCCACTAATGAGTTACTGGAGGATACCTCACAGTGCTATAGACCCAGAGCTTGCTTAATTTACTATTAGCTTTAAACAGTCAGAAGAGATAATAACCTTGTTTATTTCTCAATCTGGAGGGCTAGTACATTTAACTTTTCTATTTAAATCTTCACCAAGATGGTGTCTTCCTAGCGATGCAGGCTTTTCAGGAATGAAGTGTTACACAGAGGGGATAGTACCTGGCAAAGGATATAAAGTTGAGCTCTGGCTTACTAGAGTTTCTCCTTCTAACAATCTCTTAAAGTAGCACAATAGGCTTCACAGTATAGTCAATACATGCACTAGTAAATATTTTTACCTTTGACCTAAGTAATGCAGCAGTTAACTAATACAACAGTGTTAACGACAACCAGTCCTTGCATATCACATCATTTTTGGCTAGGCTATGTGAAATGTAATAGTGAGTGCAAGAACTGGCCTATGAATGACTCCATAAATTCAGCGACAAACCCAACAATGACATCACAGTGGTTAGCATTAGTTTACAAAACTAGCTGCTTCAACAAATTGCTTATAAATGTCTCCAATATCTCAGTGACTAATCCAGCAATACATCGCACTAGTTCAGCACATGTAAAGAGTTACTGAGTATTAATGTAAAATTTACTGTATGCTGTTCATTTTTTTTAATTATATGAGCAGGCTTATTCAGTGATGCGAACAGCTACAGACACACTTCAATTACGCTACCTTATTCAGCTTTATAGCAACAGACAATATAAACAGCAATTTAGCCAGTATTGTCAGTGAAAGGTATTATCCATAAAAATAGTTAAAAACACATTACATGCCACACTACAGGGCAGCCTTCTAGGTCCAGGTGCACTGGTGTGTTTAAAAATGGTGGTTTCAGAGGGGGGATAAGTAACTTCACTTGTGTAGCTAGAAGGGGAGGGGATTATGGAAGTGACTGGCTAAATCGAGTCACAAGATTCATACAGCCTGTGAGTACAATTCATTTTAACTACACAAGCTTGTTCCTTTAGCGTTTTAAACTATTTTCTAAAATTCAGCAGTTTGTTCTTTTAGTGTTATGATGTTGTATTAGGAGATTTAAAGTATGAAACAGAAAAAATGCCTCTTAGTAGCCACCTGGTTAAATTGTCCAGTATGCCACTGGATGCATAGGGTGACTATATTACTTTACATTTACTTGTGTAGTGTAATCTTGTTTTGCCATACCACTTGCTGGGGCCACAAAAGGTATTGTATGCTGGCATGTGTCATGACGACACATCAAACTTTGTGTATCTTTGTTGCATGATGTTAGACTGACAGTAGTGTTACAGAATGACAGGTGTGTCATGGACCTGTGTATGTGTCCATTCCATGAGTCTGAGAGGGACACATGGTGGCAGTACAGCGGCACAGTATGGCATGGTGATACAGCAGAAATATGATGTCAGCAAGGTAAGGAAATATAAGTGCATGCATTCATACTTTGTGACAAGGTCTGCTACTTCGATACATGTCACCTGGATAAACTGTGGTGGTGGTGCTAAGATGTCCTGTTTGATTCTCAGCGAAAGCATCTTCTGTGTGGAGACATGCATGAATGGGCGTACCTTCGTTGAAAGTTGTGCATTGGAGCTGGCAACTCTGCATGTAAAAATCTACTGCCAATCATTAGCGGATCGGAGTTCCATTGTAAGACACAACAACAACAACAACAAATCTAGATGGTGGCAGACATCAGTTATGCTTATTTGGAGGAGGGCAATTTAGAGGCCAGCAGCTAGTCACATGCCCATAAAATGCATAACCATTGCATTGAGATAGCCCATATGGGCATGTCTGTAGTGCTGTAAGGGGATATATTTATACACATGCATACAAAGTTGGCTGATGTAAGATTAGAACCCCTACTTATCTACTAATACATACTACAGCTTGCAGTACTTATCATATGCACCACCTACCTATCTACCATTACATATTACATCTTGCAGTACTTATTGCATGCACCACGGAGTTTATCTGATATTAGACTGCCAGCCAGTTCTCTTAAGGCAAATGACATCTGCAGGCCTTGTAGAGGAGGGCAACTTAGAGGCCAACAGCCAGTCACAATGCCATAAAATGCATACCATTGTACATGGACACGTTTTTACTGCTGCAAGGGGATATAGTTACGCAGAGAGAAAGAGAGGGTTAACTGATATGAGATTAGAACCCCTATCTATCTACTATTACAGCTTGCAGTACTTATTACATGTGCCATGGAGTTTATCTGATATTTGACTGTCAGTCAGCACCTTTAAGGTGGATGACATCAGCAGGCC
The DNA here is from genome assembly GCF_019279795.1 of Protopterus annectens. Lineage (NCBI taxonomy): Eukaryota > Metazoa > Chordata > Ceratodontiformes > Protopteridae > Protopterus > Protopterus annectens. The sequence goes on along the minus strand of NC_056744.1, from coordinate 425,873,216 downwards.
TTGTAAAGGAGGCCAATGTAGAGGTTAGCACATAGTCACAGGGGCTTAAAATGCATAACCATTGCACAGAGATAAGCATGTCTGTAGTGCCACAAGGGGGTATATTTACATACACACACAAACAGAAGTTGGCTGATGTGAGATTAGAACATCTACCTATCTACTATTGCACACTATAGCTTGCATTACATACTGCATGCCCCTTGATGTTTACCTGATATTAGACTGTCAGCCAGGCCTTATAGAGGAGGACAATTTAGAGGTCAGCAGCCAGTCACAGGGCCATAAAATACATACCATTACACGTGGATAGCCCACATGGGTATGTTTGTATTGCTGCAAGAGGTTATAGTTACACATACACACACACACACACACACACACACACACACACACACACACACACACACACACACACACACACGCACACACACACGCACACACACAAAGAATTGGCTTATGTGAGATTAGATCCCCTACCTATTTACTATTACACTACCGCTGACAGTACTTATTGCATGTGCCACAAAGCTTATCTGATATTAGATTTTCAGCCAGCACCTTTACAGTGGATAACATCAGCAGGCCTTGTAAAGGAGGCAATGTAGAAGTCAGCAGATAGTCACAGGGCCTTAAAATGCATAAACATTGCCGAGAGATAAGTCAGATGGGCATGTCTGTAGTGCTGCAAAGGGATATATTCACACACACACACACACACACACACACACACACACACACACACACACACACACACACACACACACACACACACACAGCAATAGTAGGTTTTAGCCAAGTTTGTGTAAGACACATTATATCAGGGGGATGAACTGCTACGAGGGTATGAAGGTTGTGAACTTTATTGTTTATGCTTCTAATATTTAAGTGAAAGGTCAGAAGAGAACTAGTGAAACTGCTAAGGGGTAGATTAATGGTAGGGTTGGTGACATAGGAGTTATTGCATCAGGTGAAGATGGGCCAGCGTTGGCATGAATGTCCCCATCTACTATGAGGTTGTAGTGTAGTCTGATTATGAGCTTTAGGAATGTATTTATAAGTTTTAGATAGTGTTTGTCTGTGGGATTGATGTTTAAGGCTTTAATTGAGTGATAAGTTAAAGGGGATGCGACATTAGATGTGTGGGGGATAGTTAAGTAAGCTGTCCTTTTTGAGAAGTCTGGGTTGGTAGTTTGACATTTTGGATAGTGGAAGCTGAGGTGATACGGGCTTTCATAGGCTGTGAGGAGATAAAGGATGAGTATCATAGGCAGCAGAGAAATTACTGGTGTATTTTTTGATGCTAGCATATTAAGAGTCCTGGCCATTTTAATGTTCGATGTTTAACCAGGATATGGTAGCAAGGAAGGGAAAATTGGGTTATAGTGGGGGGAGGACCCCTTGGTAGTGAGAGATGCTGATTGGGAGGAAAGAAGGGGGGAGTAGCTATGATAGTATAAATGTAACACCACTGGAGGTGGGTGGGAATATGGGCCAGGGCAGAGTGGAGCGAGCCCGTGTGCAGTGAGGGCGAGTGGAGTGGGGCTAAATCGAGGCACAAGATTCATGCACCCTGTGAGTACAATGTAAAATATTTATTTTAACTACACCAGTGTGTTCCTTTAGCATTTTAAACTATTTTCTAAAATTCACCAGTTTGTTCTTTTAGCATTACGTTGTTTTATTAGGAGATTTATGGTAGGAAATGGAAAAAAAATTCCTGTTAGTAGCCACCTGGTTAAACTGTCCAGTAAGCCACTGTACATTAGAATGTAGCCACTTTTAGGTGAATAGGGGCTCCACTAATGAGTTACTGGGGGACATCTCACAGTGCTATAGACCCAGGGCTTGCTTAATTTACTATCAGCTTTAAATAGTCAGTAGAAATAATAACCTTGTTTGTTTCTCAATGTGGAGGGCTAGTACATTTAACTTTTCTATTTAAATCTTCAGCAAGATGGTGCCTTCCTAGTGATGCAGGCTTTTCAGGAATGGAGTGGTACACAGAGGGGATAGTACCTGGCAAAGGATATAAAGTTAGAGCTTTGGCTTACTAGAGTTTCTCCTTCTAACAATCTCTTAAGGTAGCACAATAGGATTCACTGCATAGTTAATACATGCAAGAGAAATATTTTACCTTTGACCTATGTAATGCAGCAGTTAACCAATAGAATATTGTTAGCGACTACCAGTCCTTGCATATCACAGCATTTTTGGCTAGGTTATGTGAAAAGTAATAGTGAGTGCAAGAATTGGCCTATGAATGACTCCAAAAATTCAGCTACAAACCCAGCAATGACATCACAGTGGTTAGCATTAATTTGCAAAAATAGCTGCTTTAACAAATTGCTTATAAATGTCTCCAGTAATTCAGTGATTAATCCAGCAATAGATTGCACTAGTTCAGCACATGTAAAGAGTTACTGAGTATTAATGCTAAAATTTACTGTATGCTGTTCATTTTTTTTTTCAATAACATGAGCAGGCTTATTCAGTGATGCGATCAGCTACAGACACACTTCAATTACACTACCTTATGCAGCTTTATAGCAAAAGATGATATAAACAGCACTTTAGCCAGTATTGTCAGTGAAAGATATTGTCCATAGAAATAGTTAAAAACACATTACATACCACACTACAGGGCAGCCTTCTGGGTCCAGGTGTACTGGGGTGTTTAAAAATGGCAGTTTCAGAGGAGGGATTTGTAACTTCACTTGTGTAGCTAGAAGGGGAGCGGATTATGGAAGCGACTGGCTAAATCGAGTCACAAGATTCATACTGCCTGTGAGTACAATGTAAAATATTTATTTTAACTACACCAGCTTGTTCCTTTAGCATTTTAAACTTTTTTTTAAACTTGACCAGTTTGTTCTTTTAGTGTTATGCTGTTTTATTAGGACATTTAAAGTTTGAAATGGAAAAAAAATGCCTGGTTAAACTGTCCAGTAAGCCATGGGATGCACAGGGTGACTATATTACTTTACATGTACTTGTGTAGTGTAATATTGTTTTACCATAGCACTTGCTATGGGCCACAAATGGTATTGTATGCTGGCATGTGTCATGACGACCCATCAAACATTGTGTATCTTTGTTGCATGATGTTAGACTGACAATAGTGTTACAGAATGACAGGTGTATCATGGACCTGTGTATGTGTCCATTCCTGGAGTCTGAGAGGGGTACATGGTGGCATTACAGCAGCACAGGATGGCATGGCAATACAGCAGAAATATGATGTCAGCAAGGTAAGGAAATATAAGTGCATGCATTCATACTTTGTGACAAGGTCTGCTACCTCGATATGTGTCACCTGGATTTTCTTAACATACAAATCTAGATGGTGGCAGACATTAGTTATGCTTATTTGTAGGAGGGCAATTTAGATGCCAGAAGCTAGTCACATGCCCATAAAATGCATAACCATTGCATTGAGATAGCCCATATGGGCATGTCTGTAGTGCTGTAAGGGGATATATTTATGCACATACACACACAAAGTTGGCTGATGTAAGATTAGAACCCCTACTTATCTACTATTACATACTACAGCTGGCAGTACTTATCACATGCACCACCCTATCTACTATTACATATTACAGCTGGCAGTACTTATCACATGCATCATGGAGTTTATCTGATATTAGACTGCCAGCTAGTGCTCTTAAGGTGGATGACATCTGCAGGCCTTGTAGAGGAGGGCAACTTAGAGGCCAACAGCCAGTCACAATGCCATAAAATGCATACCATTATACATGGACACGTTTTTATCTGCTGCAAGGGGATATAGTTACACAGAGAGAGAGTTAACTGATATGAGATTAGAACCCCTATCTATCTACTATTACAGTGTGCAGTACTTATCACATGTGCCACAGAGTTTATCTGATATTAGACTGTCAGTCAGCATCCTTAAGGTGGATGACATCAGTAGGTCTTGTAAAGGAGGCCAATGTAGAGGTCGGCACCTAGTCACAGGACCTTAAAATGCATAACCATTGCACAGAGATAAGCATGTCTGTAGTGCTGCAGGGGGATATATTTACATACACACAGAAACAGAAGTTAGCTGTTGTGAGATTAGAACTTCTACCTATCTACTATTGCACACTATAGCTTGCAGTACGTACTGCATGCCCCATGGAGTTTACCTGATATTAGACTGTCAGCCAGGCCTTATAGAGGAGGGCAATTTAGAGGTCAGCAGCCAGTCACGGGGCCATAAAGTGCATACCATTAGATGTGGATAGCCCACATGGGTATGTTTGTAGTGCTGCAAGGGGTTATAGTTACACACACACACACACACACACACACACACACACACACACACACACACACACACACACAGTTGGCTTATGTAAGATTAGTGCCCCCTACCTATCTACTATTACACTACAGCTCACAGTACGTATCGCATATTCCACAAAGCTTATCTGATATTAGATTTTCAGCCAGCACTCTTAAGGTGGATAACATTAGCAGGCCTTGTAAAGGAGGCCAATGTAGAAGTCAGCAGCTAGTCACAGGGCCTTAAAATGCATAAACATGGCAGAGAGATAAGCCAGAATGGCATGTCTATAGTGCTGCAAATTGATATATTCCCACACACACACACACACACACACACACACACACACACACACACACACACACACACACACACACACACACACACACGTTGGATGATGTGTGATTAGAACCCCTGCCTCTCTACTATGGCACACTACAGCTCACAGTACTTATTGCATGTGCCACAGGTTATGTCTGTTGTACATGTGGATGCAGGCACAGTACTTGTGGAGTACGTAAAATGGCCTTGTGTTAGTATGTGTGGCCTGCAGAGTGATACTGCTTGGTACTGTTATTGTATCTAGTGTCTTAGGATTGGGATACCTGGTAATATCCCTGCTATGTGTGTACAGTTACCAGTATGGCCATATGTGGCTGTTTACAGTTTGATAGGCGGACATGTGGCCAGGGACAATATGGCCTGTCTAAGCTATGCATTGCAGCCATTGTACATTACACCACCTGGTCACCTGTGTCTGTCTACAGGGTGACATTCTTCAGGCACAGGGACCTGTGGGTGATCGGATTAGGTACTGTTGCTGCCTTGGTCTGGTTCCATCAGACAACTGTTGTAATATGTAAGTACAAATAACCCCAGCATTCCGGGGTATGTGGGGACATTCATACATCCCCACATATATCTATATATGTATAACAGGGATGTCTCCTAAACTATTGTTTGCATACGTTATGTAAATGTGTTATGCAGATATATGTGGAGAGTTTATTTATCATTTTACTTTATATAGAGCTATACACACACACACACACACACATATATATATATATATATATATATATATATATATATTTATATATATATATATATATATTATCATATATATATATTGTTATCATATATATATATATATATATATAGAGAGAGAGAGAGATAGATATATGTGTGCCACATACTGATAGATACACTAAACAAGCATGTGGGGGAGGATAGAGAGAGACAGATATGTATACGTAGCTGTATGTATGTACAGACATATTTCCACATAGTAGGTCTTTGGGCAGAAGAGGCAACAGACTTGGGCTCAAGTTAGCTAAATGTAGGTGCAGGCCCGATGTGACTGTCAGTACTTACAAGGTGACTCCAGGCCAGAGCTACCTGTATTGCAGTCCGGGATTATGTGTGCTGCAGGCTATTGGCTGCTGCACCTGTTTCCACAGTACGGCACTTCCCTGATATTGTCTAAGGCATTCCCTGGCTGTTTGCTGTACGTAATAAGTGACTGATACCTCTCAACTGTACAGATATTTACAGAATGGCCTGATGTTTGCGTCATATTTTTGGTCCATTTTTATAACATTGTGGTTCTCAGACATATTAGTGGCACATCATTAAGGATTTAAGTTAAAATATAATGACAGACATTTCAGTTTCAGACTCCATACACATCAAGAGATTCATGCTAATGCAAATCTGTTATTCTATCAGATGTCTACATTTGCAAGAGCAATATTTAAAACATGTCCCTGTTTTTGGGCCTTTGCCCCACTTTTATTCATGGCTTTGTCCAGATATCTTGCTCTAAGAGATTGAGAGGTATGATGTGATTGGGGTATAAGATGTAACACCACATCCAGGGTGACAGACTACATACCTCTCCATGTACATGTTTTTGCAGAATGTCCAGCATTTCACCACACATGTCTGCTCTGTTCCTTATACATTTGTGGTTTTCTGCTACTGTAATGTAAAATACAATCCCTGAACTGTTGTAGCTACTGAAACATTTTAGTGATGGCCTTTACATCCTGCAGCTAATCTGACCTGTTGCAACTTGTTGCTATACTAGCTACCTTCTAGGTTACTCAGAGCAGATGTAATGTCTGCCTGTAGTTTTGACCTTTTGTTTCCCCCATCTCTCTGGCTTTGTCCAGATTTCTTGCAGTAACAGACTGAGGGGTTGTGACAGTCTGTGGGAATACCACCATATAAGTACCTCACATACAAAAGATGCAGATACTGCCTGAGTTGAACCATCAACACCATTACCCATGCTAATATCCCTAGCCCAGTGAGACAAACCAGCCACCAGACAGTGAGGTTTCATTCCACACACTATCAACAGCATACAGACATGCATTGTCACCCCTGCTTTATGTGGGAAATATAACATGTGGCCAGGTTCTATGTCACAGCTCTGAAATTGTCTGGTCTGTTGATATATCATTGCAGACATACTGTTACAGCAGTTGTATGGGAACACTCATGTTTTTGGGGTGGGGAATGACCAGCCCATGCTCTGCTGGCATACACAGTTGTGTGACCATTCTCTGACCCCCACCGTTTGACATCTCCCTTGAATAATGTAGTGGAGTTTCCAGCCATGTGGCCTAGTGAATATTATGGGGCACATACTATTGGAGAGAGTACCTGTTGTCCCAAGTGGATGTTCGATCTCTGCAAGTAACCCAGTTGCCCATTATGTTCCCTTGCATATATGTGGCAGGTTTATACATATGCTACCATATTCTAATATCCCTTACAAGTGGTGAATAGCTGTGTGACTTACCTTGCAAATACAGCAGTTGACAGACCTGTAGTTCGGGGCTGACTGTGTCTGATGCACACAGTCCACAGCCAATACATGGTGAGGTACAGGTTGTGTTGGCTGGATGGCATCATTTTTACTAATATGTATGGAGTCAGAGTAAGGTGTCAGTCCCTAGGATCCTAGGTTGTCAGTGCATGTGCTATGCATTGTCTTTTGGCCAAGGTCAAGGCCTGCTGGGCATGCCTACATCTGCTACAGGGACAACCTCAGGGGGTTCCTTCTCTGAGTCCCCTTGTGGATGTGGCTGTGGTGACCTAGGCACTGCTGGGGGGCTGTGTATCCCTTCCCCTTACTGATCCTTCTGCAGCTGTTTCCGCAGGATCATATTGTGTAGCATGGCACATACTGTGAACATGTGTGCACATGTGGCAGGAGAATACTGCAGGGCTCCATCAGATATATTGAGGCACCTGAACCATAACTTCAGCAGCTAAACACACACTCTATGATGTTCCTAGTTTGTGCATGTGCCTCATTATGGCATTCTTCGGTAGGTATGTGTGCATTTCTGATGGGTATCACCATCCACGGTTCCAGTGCATAGCCAACATCCCCCAGTAAATAGCCTTGTGGGATGCCCCCCTAGCACACATCTGGTACAGCTGTAATGCGCATCAGATATGGGAGTCATGATAACTGCCAGGGCTGCCAGCTCACACTCATGATAATGCCCTGGGCACTGCACATGACCTGGCGTTTGATGGAGTGGTACCCCTTGCGTTTGACGTAGATTCTACCCTCCTCATCAGCTGGTGCCTTGATGTGTATATGAGTGCAATCTATGGTACCCAGTACCTCAGGGTAGTATGCTACATGGTACAAGTGTTGCATACTACTGGACCTCACCTCAATGATTGAGGGGTAAAATAAATGTGCTCACTGGCATGTGGAAGCATGGCATCCAGGACTCACTGGCATGTGGAAGCATGGCATCCAGGAACTGGTGGAATACCCTGGATGCTGATGCCTGTGAGAACCCTATCATGTTCCCAGTTTGTCTTTGGAATGTACCCATAGCTAGTATCCTAAGAGCTACACATACCTTTGTTTCCATTTGGATGGGTTTCCCTCTGCTGTTTCTGAGTCTGAGTTGAGGTCAGCAGAGCTCAGTGAGTTCTTGTAGTATGTCCCTGTCCATCCTGTATCGTGCTAAAATCACCAGCTCATGTAGCCCCTTGAAGGTTACCTTGGGCCTGAACACTCTTCTCCTTCTCAGTCTAGGCCTATGGTCAGTAGCAGCAGCACTGACCTCAGCATCTAGCACATACATATGTACCAGACCTGCAGCAGCCCCTAGCATTTCTTCAATTGAAAGTCCTAAGTCTGTACTCCAATGGTGCAGAGTATGGGGGTGAAATCAGATTGTAGCATTTCTGCAACCTCTATAGTGCTCTGCTGTAGGTGCAGCCTTTGTGATTGGCTACTTATGATGCATTCCACCTGCCAAGTACAGCATTAAGGACAGTTCCTGGCCCTATTTCAGGTGGAACAGGAGTCATCAGTAATTAAGATATCACTGCCTTTCTCAACCAATTTTTTTTTAACAGCCTTCTTCGATCAGCACTGCGGTGTGCCAGGCAAACATGCACCATGAAGGTAAACAATTCTCAGCAGTCGTTATACATGGCCCCATAAAAGGTCATGCTCAGCATGGGGACGCACCTCGTAAACACACTCAAACTCAATGAAACACACTCCCCAAAGGTAAACAAAGCTTAGCAGACACTGTACACCCCCCCCTGCTCAACAGAGGGGTGCTCCTTGCAAAGAGGTGCCACTGTGCTCCAATGGTCGAATGCAGACATACCCCCTTTTGATGTCAGCTACCCCTTATGTGGACACCAACATGGCTCTCTGCCTACAAGGATGGGATCTGAGGGCACAGATACCCATCTGTGCTATTCAGTAACCCCAGCTCATTTGCAGAGAGATCTATGCACATAACATGGGAACTACATGGTTCCAGACCCTGTTTCATTAGCAACCACAGCAGTCTACCATTGTACATACTCAACACAGGGTTGTATAATGCATTACTGTCACATACTACTAATTTTCATTTTTACACTTTTTATTTTTTTTTTCTTAACAGCATGTTTGCACATTGCAGCATGCTGCGCAAACATAACCTGATTATTAAAAAAATATTATTTTAAATTATTTTCCATTAGGTTTTGGACACACAGTGGATAGTTTTGCACATATCTGTGTCTGCTATGCTATTTCTGTCCTTCTTACTGCGTTTTTACAGCCCCTGTTCTCTGTTTAACATCCTGTACACAGAATTTTTCTGTGTACATTTTGGATACCAATACGGGCTCTGCAGGACTGCCTATCTGCTTGCTGGATTGCTCCACCACCCTCATATGCATGCAGTTCATCTGCTTATGAGGTGATTTGCATGCCATGGACACTTTCATATTAGCGCACTCGTGCACACCTGTCAGCTCTGTTTACTGGATCACAAACCTGCTTACTTTCATGTAAGCAGTGTGCCCCTATGCCTTCATGGAAAATAAGTCCATGTAGGCTTTATTAAATTCCCCCCATGGTGTTGGCTCCTACATGATGATGTGCACAAACCTGAATGGTTCAAGAACAGATATTAAGGGTTTTAACTATATAATGCCTTGCAAGTGTGCAAGAGGGACTACAGTACCTCAGAGAGGCACAGACTATGTATGCGTTCAGGTATGAGTGATTGCCATTTCATTACAGCACTGATTTTACAAAAAAAGTTATCAGTCCATAACTGTTTGTCAGACAAACAAATGATTATGCATGTTCTACATTTGCAAATTGTGCTTACCTACATGATTATCGCACTTAACATTGCAGTAATCAATGGTCAGGTGAACGGAGATATCTGTGGGTGCAAATCCAAACAATAGAAATGACTCTGCCTTGTCTAATATTTAGTATGTGTAATCAGTAACATAGAAGGCTATATACTCAGTTCACATATACATTTAATGACATGTTTTATATAAACCAGCTTTTACATAGTCATACTTTTTGAACAATGTTTATAATAGTGAGAGCGATAGAGATTAACCTTGAGTGTAACAGAAATTTATGGGCTCATAGTCTTATATCTGGATGTAAATAATCGTAAAAATGCATGTGGAATTTGTAGTGACTGGAACATATGAGAATTACGTGAGATTTATGATAGTTTTCTCTTTTTTCTCTCACATCCTCTAGCTCATTATCATTTTTAATTTATTTTAATTTTAGTGCGTTTGAACAAACATTCCTCTTGTATCACAACCACCAATATAGGGAACTAGACAGGTCACAGAGGCACGGACTGCCATCCTTTCACAGGTGACTTTGGTGACATCACCAGAGGCAGCACAGGAACCCAACACCTCGGAGTCACAACCCAACAGCATTACATTCACAGCTCCTGCATTAGCTGCACCACCTGTGCCAGGAAGCTCTGTCACAGGGCTGTGCAGTGTTACCCACCGGAAGAAGTACAAGTGGAGGTGGCAATTATGTTACCTGACAAGAGCTGACAGGGCAGTGGAGGAGATTATAGAAAGGGGCCTCAGTGCCCACATCAGTTGAACAGAAAGGCTCCTGGAGTGAGTCACTAAATCACTGTCCCATCAGTTAGTGCCCCAGGTGTCTGCTACACAAGACAGTGGTGCCAGTTCTGAGGGTGAGGACTAGATATCCACTGTATTCACGCTGGACAGGAATGCAACTGTGAAGTCCCATAATCAACTGTAATCATGATATCCCCCCACTTTCTTGTGTCCGTTACTGTCCTTATCTGTTTTGTATGTCCTGTATGTCTGCACCTGCTAACTAACCCATCTTACATACCCAACTTGCTTATTCCTAAACACCTTCTCCAAAAATCCTCTCTCCCAAAACAAAATGAATAGGGCACCTGTCCCACTAGCCTCTCTAGTGCATAAAGTGATAAAGCCCTAGCTAGAACCCAGCCGTCCTGGGTTTAGATAGCCACTCAGGTGCATGATGATTTGGTAGGAAGGGATGGGCATGCCTATCCAGGGTGGAGGGTACTCTTTGATGACACTACATAAAGGGGAGGCATGGTTCAAAAAGGAGAGTTGCTCTCAGACACAACCAGTGGATGTGAGAGGATGGCAAAGGTAAAAGTGAGTAGAGCATATAAAATAAAATAAATAAATAAATAAAAGTTAAAAAAAATTAAAAAAAAAGCAGACAGAAGCACAGATGGCCAAGCCTGCAGGATGTCTTCAATATCCATGACCTGCCCTAACAACACTGAAAGAATTGTGTGTGGGGGGGGGGTTAGAAGAATGCTGCTGGCCACAGCATGTATGTGGGGCACTGGGAAGTGTGGTTAGACCAGTATCAAAAGTCTCAGGGGACCAAAAAACTTTAAAAATGGGACACCCGTTCTTAAAAAACGTTGCCTCATGTATAACTCTCCACTTCACATATGTGTGGGTATGACATAATTTATTTGCTCTGGTTGGTCAAGTAATATTATTAAGTTGTTTCCACACATCTTTTATGGTGTGACTATCCAAATGTCTTAAATTCTTTGCACAAGTACAGTGTTATCTTGTGAAGAAGTGGATGGCTATGGTGCTCCCACCACCATCTTGCACATTCCTTAATTATTCCCCCAGTGTCCTTCCCTCTGCTTGTTCCTACTTGTCAGCACTATTCTGTCAACCTCATTTCACACCTTTAATCATATCAAAAATAGATCCAAATTCCATACACATGACCAGAAATGGCCTATTAACAGAAATGTCTGTTTCTGCCCTCTGCATTTCTGTGAAGTTTGGCATCGAGTGACTCTACTAACCACACATATAAGAGTAACTGCTATTTCCCATCCTAAGGCAACATTTGGTCAGATTTTGCCTTCAGTTGCATTCATATGCTGCTTCACATGCTACTATGCTTAATCCCACTGGGTGTCAGTAAGCAATACTGACATTATTACAAAGAAACACTCATTATTATATGCATAATGGGCTCAAGTGTTTGACATATTCCTGATGGGATCTTTTAATTATCACTGGAGTATGTTTTGAACTGTGATGCATACATTTTTGTTATTTGATGCTCAAAGCACTTTGCCCCTTCCATCATACATTTGTCATACCTCCTTTGACTTCTGATAACTGAGATATGGCTTATTCTGCTGTGGTCAGGTAGTGCTCAGGTCTACAAACTATAAAGTGAGATTAGCAGGTTTCTGAATCCGGCATTGTTTACGAATTATGATTTTTTTTTCAGTTATACAGTGTTATTTTGGGAAGAAGTGAATAGCTATGTTACTTTCCTACCACCATCCTGTTTTTGCTTTAAGTACTCTACCAGTGTGGTACTCCCTATTTGCTCACCATTTTCAAAACTGCTCCCCCACCAAAAAAATTAACAGTTTTTATCATGTCAAGCAACACACGTGACATGAAATGGCCTGAAATGGCCTATGTATAGAAATCTGTATTTCTGCACTTAACATTCACACAACCCTTGGGATTGAGCAGCAAAACTGACTGCTAGCTCTTGTCCTGTGGCAAAACCTCATAATTATTATACATGTGCTAAGATTTCGCCATCAATCGTGCAAATAAGCTTAGCAGCAGTGCACTTCAGTCAGTGATTCTCACAGACTGAAAGTAATGTCAGTGGTCTGTATTACTTATAAATCCTTAATGGGGTCAATGTATGGCTGATATAAGGAGTCCAGTCCAACGCACTCAGTGCACTACTTTATGTAAATGAAACAAGCCCCAGCGTAGGCAGAGCAGGGCTTTAGTACCTCGTAGGAGACTTCTGCAGCCCCCAGAAACTTCAGTGTTAGGATGTTTGTCCTAATGTCATCTTTAAAAAAAACATAAACCCTTGGGGGAAACTTCCATAAACCCCAGAAGCCTCAGTGTTAGGACACTGATCTTTAGGGACATCTCTGGTAACACAAAGATGTGCAGAAGGATCAAATGGAGCCGGTAACAGGGAGTCGTAGAGCAGCCGGTCCATTCATGTGAATGCAAATGGAACCAGTATTATAGCAGCCATACCAATGAGTGCAAGTGCAGTCTTTTAGAGTAGCCATTTGTGTGTGTGTGTGTGTGTGTGTGTGTGTGCGTGCGTGCGTGCGTGCGTGTGTGTGTGTGTGTGTGTGTGTGTGTGTGTGTGTGTGTGTGTGTGTGTGTGTGGTGAAGAAGAAAAACTTTGCACAACTTGAAAAGACAGTGTCTGTATTTTAATCTGCTTTATTACACTTTATAATTTAACCAATAAACTAAGCACTTACTGAAACGTGACTTCTGAAAAATTATGGTTTGTATATGCAGCTCAACCTGCTACTGTCTGTTTCCTTCTTGATTGCCATGATTGCTGCAGTAATTGCTCATTTGCATATGTACATACAAACTGTATGAAAATTATTCTAGGTTTAGTTTGTGACCTCTCTAATACAGAAGCTGGCAGCCAAATAATTTCTCCCCCCCCCACCCACAGCACCATCTTGGTTATTACAAAATCTACTAAATCCAAACCTTTTTCTCCTTCTGTCGCTCCAGTCACTTTCAATTTGCTCATTCATGCCTTTTCTTCCTTTGCAACCATCTTTTGTTGCATACATTTTACTTGTATACCCAAAGTATATATTTCATTTCTCACTTCCACAACCTGTTGCTGAATGGTTGACATAGTGAGCTACTGACACTGTAAAAAGTCAATACTGTCAATTTCAAACAGTGCCAGGTTTCTGATATATCCATCCAATAGACCAACTATATGCCTCAATCCAAACTTCACATCTTCTAAACTTTTATCTCTCACACAGGGGTTTTCTAGTTTTTCTATTTGTAAATTGTGTGGGTGTAGGTGCATGTGTGAGTTTCTGTGTTTGATTCTAGCTTCAGATCACCATAATAGAGATTCCTAGCTAAAAGGAATATATATTTTAACGAGAAAACTTAAAACCTAAATCAGCAAAAGTCAATAGTTTGTTTTTATAGTCCATAAAACAAATAATCCATTCAGAGGGACTTTCTACATCATTTTGGAGAAATGCTCCAGTTGGGGGGCTGTCTAGTTGAATGACTTGCTCGGAGTTAAACCCTGAACCTTTATTATCAGCAAGCAAGTGCTTTAAACTTTCACAGCAACTGCCAGCTCTCCTTTAATTTTATTTTACTATTTTTGTTTGTTTTATAAATTACTGAGGATTAAAATCTGTCAATGTCAGCCACAGAGTTTCATAGTATTTCGTTCATTGTCAGTGGTGCAACAGGGAGCATGATTTCTTTTGGTGCAGAAGGCTGTGAGTTCCCTTCCCACACCAGGCAGAATGATTACTGACTCTACTGTGCAGCATAAGAAGGAGGAAAAGTGATGCACTCATGAGTGTGCCTTCCTTTGGATGAGATACCTAGTAACAATGAACCTGTTGCTGATTTGCCAGCCATTCCCTATTGCATATCATCAGCACATTAATTCTTTTTTAATGTAACATAGGCAATGCATTTTTTAAGGGCAGTAGGCACTCAATTTATAGATGAAGCACTGAAATGCAAAGTTGTTTGCCAGCAGCAACCTCTTCATTAGTTACAGTTCTCTTATATGTAGAAATATTCAGATGACTTTTACTTCTGCAGAGATTGTGCTTATTGACTGACATTGGTGGATTATAATGACAGCAGTTCAAGTGGTCTTTTATGGTTGAAATGTTCTGAAATGGGTAGTTGTGTCATTATTGGTTCATACATTTTGTTTTACTGCTTACTGAATATTCAAAACTACAAATTTAAAGCACACTGTAACAACAGGTGCTATATTAAACAATGAATATTATTTAATACAACTAGGAAGATAAATCAAAGAAAACATGCATTTATGCATGATTCTAAAAATATTTGCAGGGGACCTGTCCACCATTGGCCAGCTGCATTTTCTTTGAATGTGGGTTTCAATGCAGTTTCAATGAATGTGAATTTCAAGAGCATAGAAGTTTACTGTTGCTTATGCTAGGTTTGTTTTCTTTGTGAGACTGTATGGTTTTGTTTAACATGTTATTGTCACAAAATTGTAAATAAAAGTTTTAAATTAAATCCAAATATCTGTAATTATAGTGCAATTAGGGAAGAAAATAATATATGCACTGACATGCTTGAACAGTGTTTATGGTAGCTGGGGAGAGATAGCCAAGTAACAGAATACTGTAATGGTTCGGGGGGGGGGGGTCCCAACAGCTGCATTTAAACACGTTTCAGTCTTTTATAGGTGTAGTGTTTTAATCCACCAGGTGATACACTCCCTTTTAAGGCAGCCCATATGCATTCAGACATACTGCTCACGTCATCCCTTCAACTGTGTTCCTTCTTACAACCATGTATGACTTCTTCAGTGGCATCTGCAGCAACTTCACAGACTGTTTGACTTCTATGGGCATGTGTTCATATCCATCATAATCTACCTTGTAGGAGAGCATTGAAAAACTAAAACAAAGGACATTGATGACATGCTGAAATGGATTGCTCAACAGATGTGATATTTTATATTTTTTGATAGTGGGGTGATCTTGATCCCCTAACTGCTGTACTTTCATGTGAGCACCCCCAGCTTAATGATGTGTACATTGCATTTTCCATTGTACAACTGTTAGCATAAAGTGGCATAAGTAATCAATATTCAGGAGTAGTAATTGTAATTGTAATTGTAATTTGTTGTTTTGTAACAAAAATTGCTTAGAACTTACTGTAGGCTGCATTGCTCTGCAAGGCATCAAGAAATGCAGCCTAAAGTCAATTCACAGAGAACATCAGCAGTGTTATAAGCCTGTGTAAAAAAAAATAAGCAGTTTCCACAGCTCACAGTCAACCTGATGTGATGTTGCAGTTGTCTAAGGTATGAGTGCTGTGATCCAAGTATTACTGTTTGTTGTACAATGCTCAAATCAGTAATCATTTTCCAAAAAATATTGTCACAATCCCTTCAGATATGTACTTTCTCAATAGTGTGTTAACCATTTTTGTGTTACAGCATGAGATACAAAACATTTAAAGTAATTGTTACACAGGTAGACAGCCTTTCCTCTGCCATCTGATACACACTGAGGCAGTGTGTGAAGTGATTGTCGCTACAAAATAATGAATTATTGCACACGCACACATATGTACAGCTTACTTCTCCTTGGATGTAACACTTTCATAAGTGTTTTTGTTCTCACATGTAATCATGTCTATATTCATTCACAGATAAGTTGCTTATCCCCATATGACTGCTCTTGGCAAGAGTTCCATCACAGTATAAGTTGAAATACTCACCATCTCTCATGTAAATACGTCTGACCTGTTAAAATTTCCACATCTGTTATTACTTATACATCATAATAAGTTATTTGCTGTTTCACATTACATTTGTGTTTCTTTGGCATATCCTTGAGAATTGCAGTCTATAATGACTGTGATGTGTTCTATGTCTCACTTCCTACCCTTCACAGCATGCATGTTACTGTCACAACAGTTATTGCATTCACTTTCACAGCTTGTAAGAAACAGTATGTACAAGTGCTCCATAAGTTTTTGCATTTGTCCACATATTTATGTATTTGTTTTTCCAGTATTCCTGAATTGGGAGTTAGATACACATGTGCCTGTGTGAAGTTCTGTACTTTTATTACTTGCATGTCTTATGAATGGCAATGTCGATGAGGTTTCACATGTTCAAGAATTCACTCAATACAAAGTAAAACATTCTAAACCTTCCTTGTCACTGGTTGCTTGTGTATTCCTGATTTATCTGTATGTTGTGACTTGCATGTGCAGATGCTTCTGAATCTCTATTTTTTTTGTCTACACACCATTGATTACATTGTGCATGCACAGACTGAACAGCTTTCTTACCTTGACTAGGCCACTAGCCTGCACTGCAGGTTCAAGCTGAGGCTACACGTTTGCTGTGTGTCTGGCCTTGTTGCATGTCTGATTAGCAATGTTGCTCATCAAGGAAACATTGAATTAGCTTCTCCATGTGTGCACAATGTTAATGTATCCCTTGGGTATATCTTGGTATCAGTAGTGTAGCATGGAGTGTGCCACATGTGCCATATGGTACATTTTTTGTAAATAAGTTACATATGCTGTAAGTTGTACACTGAAATGTGCAAGAATTTAAACTAAAAAAGGCCATGGTACATGGCACATTTATGCTTTCATTTTTATTAAGTCAGAGTTTTTTGTTAAACCTCTTTTTTAATATTTTAATATGCCAGCAGGTTAGCTAAATAGTTTTTTATTAAGCTTATGAAGTCCAGAAACATAAACTATCTGGTATGGAGGATGGGGCTATACTTTAAATGGAATGGGTCTACATTCTGAAAGATTCTACAACTTCTGGCTATGCCTCTGCTCAGTACCTGTCCAGTACAACACATATAGTGCATGCTTTTGTTCTGTTTGCAGTCTTTATTTCAACTTTTGTGACTACAATGTTTACCTGATCTGTGTTTTTGTAAAGTAATATTAGCATTATATAGCATTTCTTCACATTCGTCTGTTCAACCTTGTGTGTGTGTGTGTGTGTGTGTGTGTGTGTGTGTGTGTGTGTGTGTGTGTGTGTGTGTGTGTGTGTGTGTGTGTGTGTGTGTGCGTGTGTGTGCTTTTCTTTAAATTTAATAGCCATGTTTCTCATCTCCCCACTTATGCTCCCCTTGGTTCTGTTTAAAGGGAATCATCTTTCAATATTCCATTTTAAATTTTCTTTCAGTATCTGTTTCTGTTTTGTACTTAAGTAAGGTAGACCCAGGCATATCAAAATCTGCATATATTCTCTCTATAAAACATAAACAGTGCCATCTACCTCTCCATCAACCATTAAAGCTTATTTGTTTCCACATCCTGGTTGCTAGGCCATAAAAGGTAACTCTGATACTAAGCCCTAAGTAAACTAACCATGAAACATTTATTGACAGGTAGGGCTTTCTTTCAACTACAAAGTTTTATATATCCTATTAACCAACACAACTTCCTTAATAAAACATGAAGACAAACATTATGTTGTGGTCAGTGCTAATTCGTTCTTACTAACAATGTTTAGCTACTGATTATAACATTTGTTTACAGATATTATTATCCTTCCAGGCCTAACCTCTGCTTTATTTTCCATAGTCCTAATCTTTCTTGCATCTGTTCACAAAGCAAATGACTAGAACTTTTGTATGAGTCGCATTAGTTCTTTGCAGCATGTGACTCGTTGTTGCTCCTACTTTAAATCTGAAGATTACTGCAAAAATAATACAGTCACCTGATGCAATGCACAAAACATCATTGTGTATCTGTACATGAATTCTTAGAACTTCTTTACTACAAGCTGTCAAGCTTTCACTCTTAAGCTGCCAACTCCTGTATCTTTAGAAAAATTGCAGAATACTGAGATTTGGAGGCTTAAGAAAATGAACATTTCTTAGTAAGCCAATTATTTCCCACCTTCCTGGTATTGTTTTCTCCATATATCAAGCAGTGAATAGCTGCTTGCTCTGCCATCGAACCTGTGGTACTAGAAATACTTCAAGATGTTGCTTAACGTTTTCTGATCACCTGTACACCTCTGAGTATACACCTGCTCCCCTCTGCTCTAAGGAAGCAATGCTGCATGCAGGCTTGATTATGCAATTCCTTAAAGTACGTCAGAACTTTTCATAGCATGAAAGGGACATGGTGTATTTATTTTCATGATGTGTACTTATCTGAAGCTAGTTTTACTTTGAACTTCATGGCCCCACTGTAGATCATAAACACTCCCGCATGTCTGTTGTCAATGTTGATGCAAAGCACTCCTGAGAAACTGAAATGTACAAGAGGGTGGCTTATTTATGTCATGTCAACTCTAAGCTCCAAAAACAGTTATCAGTTCAGTACTGGAATTAAAAGAGCACCTTATCTGTTTGACTGTTTTTCTCACTGGTTCCTTTGCATATTCTTGAGCTTAGTTCTGGTGTGGGAAGCACTGTTAGGAATGCGGAGACCACAATTCCTGGAACAGCCTTTGAATTTGAGTTAGATACAAATACAGCACTGAAGATATGTGAAGTGGTTTCTGTAATACAGGTTCCTAAGAATATATTGGTTGGCTACTCTGATTTAATATCAATGCTTCAAATGCCCTACTTTTTAATAGGTTTTTAAGAAGAATATTGTTTGCTATAATAAAGAGAGGGGTTGATGTGGTACTATTATAACCTTTAAGACTTTAAAGGCTAATGAAAATTAAAACTAAAAAAATGATACTTTTCAGAGCATTTTCTTTAATAATTATATTCTTGCTGATTGATTCACTGAGTGTATTTTTTGACTAGTTAAAATGTTACTAGGAATAGTGTCACTCTCTAGGGACAGAGGTGCAACACTTCTACTAGCATGAAACTTGTGATTTCCACACATTCAGTTGATAATTTTCAATTATTCTGGATCAACTTTGGTGCTTATCTAATGATGACTATATTTTGTTAACCAGATATACCCATGTAGGCAGGCATACGCAGTGTGCTTGCTCTTCTGAGCTTAATTTTTTCAAAGGACCTTTAACAGTAGTGTTAAAAGTTACAATGTCTTCCTGCCTTTGTTTTATTGAGCAATATTGATTAATTTTGTAAGTCAGTGAAGGTTTGACAAAACAGTTATCTGACTGGATACAGACTGAACTTGGGGAATGGCAACATATTAACAATGATATCATTTAGTATTTTGGGTAGGGGGTGTTAGTCTTACTTGGCTTGTTTCATTCTGCAAGGACATCACTGGCATTATGAGATCAAGTGAGGTTGGCATACAGTTTTTAATATGTGGTGACCATTTCCATTAAAACAAGACTATTGGAGAATGTAAATTTGTGTGTGTGTGTGTGTATGTGTGTGTGTGTGTGTGTGTGTGTGTGTGTGTGTGTGTGTGTGTGTGTGTGTGTGTGTGTGTGTGTGTGTGTGTGCGTGTGTGTGTGTCTACCTGTGTATAAGGAATATCATGTACAGAGCAAATATGGACCTTTCCTTGTTTCCATTCTCACAATCCAGTGAGAGATCAGATCTGCCCTCTACAGAGTAGACTGCTACAATACATTTTAAAATGTGCAATAATGTAATTCCACTTCTGATATTCTAATCCATGGTAAAAAGCTAACATTATTCTCCTATGGTGCAGCCAAATACAAGTGTTATATACCCAGTGATATAACTAATTCAGGATTTACTATGCACTCTTTTGGAAAGGTCGCTCTCATAAATTTTAATAACAAACTTGTGAAGGCATAAACATATAGAATCAGTATTTATAATGGTGTAAAGGTACAGCTGTGTAAGTTGAACTTACCATAGCAGCTGATGTTCACATGATGACTACGGCAATAGCCTTAGCTATATGGGTTTTATACCGCCAAGAAAATAATGGCTGGCCAGCTTCCAGAGCTTCAGCGCACATTCCACTCAACAAAACTGTCAAGTAGCTCGAGCTGAGCTGACTAACAGACAAGTTTGGGCACAAAGCCCTTTACAGTTTTTCTGCCAGCAGAAACAGGGAGACTGAGCCCTGAAATGGCTATGCTAGGAACAACAAAACATAAATGTCCACACCCTGGCATTAAAAAATGCACCAAAAACTGGGGGGGGGGGGTGGAGAGTGGAAATGGCTGCTGCAGCAGTGATCATTCAAACATCTACTGTTATGGTAAGTTCAGCTTATACAACTGCACTATATTTATCATACTGATCAATGCTGCAGTAGCCTCATCTATAAGGGTAGATTACCATAGCTAAGTACGTTTGGAAGGAGAAGAATCCAGGGACCCCTGGTGAATGGTCCTAGCAAAGCCTAATCTGGACATAGAGAAAGAAGCAAGCTTATAGTGCTTTCTGAAAGTATGTAGAGAGGACCAAACAGCAGCTTCTAAAATATTTTTAGAATTCAAACCTTTCCAAACAGCCCTAGATGAAGCCGAGTCCCTGGTAGAGACGGTCTTTCCCTGCCTGGAATTGATTTGCTATGGTAAGTATAACAAAAGGTAATAGCCTTAGACAACCATTTGGAAATAGTATGTTTTGATACAGTTGTCCCTTCTACTTACCTTCACAAGAAATAAACAATAGATCTGAAGATCTGAGAGATATAGTTCTGTCACAATAATACCTGAGCTGTCTGCGGACATCCACGGTATATCCTTTCTCTCTCAGTTTTAGATTCAGTAAAGAAAATGGGGAGATAGTTTGGCTTAAAGTAAACTTGGATACCACTTTAGGCATAAAAGAAGGATTAGTTCGCAAAGAAATCTGTCTCTATGAAAAATGAAGTAGGTTTGACTCACCATAAGAGCTTGCAACTCAAATACCCTTCTTGCAGAGGTCAGAGCAATTAGTAAAACTGTTTTTCATGTTAAGGACCTCAAGTCAGCCAAGTTAGCTGGTTCAAAGGGAACAAGTGGTAGCTTCTCTAACACAAAATTAAGATGCAAAGAAGGGGCCACCTTCTTAGCTGGCAGTCTCTTAGGTAAAACTCCTTTCAAGACTTTTTTGACATGAGACTGACTTGAAAGTGGAAGATCTATGGACAGACATGCTGAAATGACTGACAAATGAACCGTAATAAAGGAATAAGAAACCTCATAGGACAGTAATGCACACAAATATTGTAAAACTAGAAAACAACCAGCCCTGAATGG
The DNA here is from genome assembly GCF_019279795.1 of Protopterus annectens. Classification (NCBI taxonomy): domain Eukaryota; kingdom Metazoa; phylum Chordata; order Ceratodontiformes; family Protopteridae; genus Protopterus; species Protopterus annectens. The sequence continues at coordinate 425,851,401 of NC_056744.1, read as the reverse complement.
GTGCTGTTTATGCTGCTGGCACCAACAATAAAAACCTCCTCTATCTGATAATAACTGATTTTCTAGTAGCATGCTTTCTTGCCTCCATTAGTATATGTTGCATGTCCTGAATAAACAGGTGCCTTAAAGGAATTAAGACCGTATCATCCAGGCAGTCATTTGAAAATGACTGATGTTGAAGTGCATCAAACACCCTTGTTCTTAAGTTAGCAGATCCAGCAGTCGGTGAGGAGGCTTGTGGTAATTGCCACTGGGCATTTCCAAAAGAAGGGAGAATCACAGTTGATTAGGCCAGAAGGGAGTCACTACAATGATCTTGGGGTATTCCTTCGGAATCTTCAAAAGTGCCCTGGATACTAGTGAAAAGAATGGAAAAGGATGCAGGAGCATAACTGTTCAAAGAAAAGAAAAGGCATCTGTCTTCCAGGCCTTCTTGCATTGAGTCCTGGAACAGAATCTGGCCAGTTGATTGTCCAATGAGGAACTCCCACAGATGGATGAAATGTTGGAAGACCCCCCCCCCCCACCGATCTAGTTTTCATGTGTGAAGGTCTGTCCTGATCCTGCTTAGTTTGTCTGCCACACAATTGTACTGTTATGGAACCTAGGATGAATCTAGAGTGACATTGTGCTGTGAAGCTATATCCCAAGCTAACATGGCTAATCTGCAAAGGGAATATGACCTGGTTCACCCTTGCTTGTTGCTGTACCACATGACTGTGGTATTTTATGAAACTACTTTGAAAAGATCCAGGAGGCCAAATAAGGTTCAGAGAGTTGAGTGCCTTGAACAGAGTAAGCATCTCCTAGATATTTATGTACTGAATCTGTCCGTGGAGTCCCACACCCCCTGCAATTCTGCCCATCCTGAAACGGCTCCCCAAGCAAAGTCTAAAACATCTTTGGTGACTGACTGCTTTGGAGGGAGAAGAGAAGATGCGGATTTAAGGAATCTGTTGGCCTGAAAAACAAAATTACCTTCTAACAAACCCCAGCACTGGGATTTGAAAAGATAAAGGATGTTGATGCCAGGACAAAAGAGATTTCAGATACCACTGTATCTTTTTCATGTGGAATCTTGACAGGGGTATCATGGGAATAGTAGATGCCTTCAGACCCAAGATCTTGTGGTATTCCCTTTCAGTGATCAAAGTCTGAGTGGAAAACCTTAGAAACAGATCTAAATAAGGATCTATTTTTTCCTGTGGAAGAAAAGCTCTTTAAAGTGAGGTGTCTAGTTTACATCCCAGGAACACAATCCTGTGTAATGGAGTCAAGAGAGTCTTTTGAATGTTCTCTTGGAATCTTAGCTTGTGTAAGAGATCTCTAACCCAAGAGAGAGAAAGAGGGAGAGGTTCTGACACTTTGAAAAGGACTCTGCAAGGATAAGCAAGTCATCTAAATATTGAAAAATACAGATACCCTGTAGCCTGCAATGGGCTATAACTGGAGCTAGACACTGTGTGAACACACTTGATTCAGTGAGTAGTCCAGTGGTTAATGTAGAGAATTGATTATGTGATCCAGACATACAAAACCTTAAGAAATGTCTGAAGTCTGCATGAATGGGACTATGATGGTAAGCATGTTATGAGTATTGTGTTACTTTCACTGAGATTTATATTGTTGATATTAAAAAAATATGTAAGTAGGGTAAATATGTGCATATATGACTTACAACTGAATGTTGACATTTCCATTCATTTATTTAATTATCTCACTGTTTCTTGTCCAGTCACACCAGCACTGTATGGATTACTTAAGATACATAAAAACGTGGAATGTCCACAGATGAAACCACTAGTGTCTGGAGGTGGATGGGTAACTGAACCAATTTCTATTTACTAACAATCGGTTCTTAGCAATCTGCTATGAAACAGTAATCCACGACCAGAACGGCTGCCAAATAATCCTCTTCTTTATTTTACAAAACGAAACACTACAGGTCTTGATAAAGCCTGATATTGATCAGGCGAAAGCGCTTGATTTTAGTATTCCTGTAGTGTTTCGTTTTGTAAAATAAAGAAGAGGATTATTTGGCAGCCGTTCTGGTCGTGGATTACTGTTTCTTGGTATTATTCTTCTCATTTTAATCTGCTATGAAAGTTAAAAGCTATCTAAAAGATACTGGTGCGTTTTTAACTCAGATATATGACTGGCACAAATCCAATAAGGAAACCAGTTTTGTTTTTGCAACATTAAACATTAAGTGTCTGCTCACCATAATCCCTAATGATTACAGGCTGGATGCCCTTTGGAAGTTTTTACGCAAACGTAGTAATTTGTTTAACAGAGAAATTGAAACAGAAATGGATGTAGGACTAGCTAATAATCCCCAGGATTTAATAAAATCCATGTAGGCACAGTATAGAGCCTGCACTAAATGTATCCATGTGCACGACCATGGTTCCCCTTCTGCAGCATGCCAGGCATACTAATGATGGTGCTCTGCTGAGGGAGAGCCAAGGAACATAGATATTGAATCAGTGTAGGGAGAGGTATAGCAGCTATCCATGGCTGCAGGTGAGTGTGAGGCTCCCTGCAATACTCCCTGCCACTGTAGTAATGTTGTGAGGTGTGTCAAATGTACAATAAGTCTTTTGTATGATGTGTTTTTTTTTTTTTTATATTTTTATAATTTTTTCTTTAACTGCATGTTTGCATGATGTGGCATGGAGCACAGCAATGTCAAGTTGTGCTCACATATAGACAGCGGACATCTGGTAGACATCTAAAAATAGAAACGAGGTATAATTAATTATCATAGTTAATTCTTTTTGTCATGTACATTTGTGAGGTGCAGCACGGAGTGCAACAGAGCCAAGTAAAGCAAAAACATACAAGACAGACACCTGCAACACATCTAAAAAAAGAAACCAGGTGTAATTAATTATTTATTTATAAATGTGTTTAAGCGTGTTTCCGCTGTGCAGTGTGGTGCTCAGCAACGCTAATGGTGTTAGTGATAGTAGTATATGTGAAGGTATAAAAGTTTTTATAACATCCAACTAACTCCATGGGTAGAGTTATTGTCTTATGTGTAGGAGGTCCTGGGTTTGAGTCCATAACTGGCAAAATATAGCTGTAAATGAATTTATTATTTTTTTTTTATTTCATTACAATATTGTGAATGTTGGCACTGCTGTACTCTGCTAAGCACTGCTCAATCATTTTGAGCAGTGCATAAAAATGCTAATGACTAAGAATGTTTGCACTATGCTAAGCCTTGCTTAAACCACAGTTCTGCAAGTTTTCGCTCTGCTTGGCTTTGTTCTGCTGGTTTGCGTGCTGCTAAGTGATGCAGCACTTTTTTGAATATTGCTGAATGAAGTGTAAGGTCAGGAAAACAGCCCATATTAAGCCCAATAGGTGGGAATTCTGCAACAGTCATTGGAGTTCATTCAACTATTGGTATGGCTGGCGGTATTGGTGAAGGTGTGTGTTTTTACACACAGAGGTGGGGTATTCAGGAGTCCAGGGTCATGGTCAGGCTCCTTATTAAAAACCATGAACCCCGGCTGATGCAGGGCGGATTCCAGGGCTTAAATTGGAAGACAGAGGCCTGGGACCATTTGGCCAAGGAACCCATCAGTGTTACCGGTATCCCCCACACAGGTGAGGAGTGTTGTCACTATTTTGATGACCTGCAAAGTAGGAAAAGGAGAATCCTGCACACCTGGATTCAGGAAGCTCAAGCTGGGAATGCTCCACATGTATGTATGTCTTTCTCTGTCTAACCAAAATGCAAGCTGAAGGTCTGCAAAGCAAGTACACATACTGCAGCTGAGAGGGCTCACAATGTCGAGTCCCATGCCGGGCACCTGGCCAGGTTGCACCATGAGCATGGTAAGTATGGATTTAATATGTCAATTCTAGTGCAATAAGCAAGAAAGAGTAAAGCATTTACTGCAGTAAAGTATACACAAGAAAAACTGTACTGCAATAAATAGGCATGTAGAACTATAGTGCAATAAATGAACAATAAGAACTGTATTTCAATAAAGCATTAGCAATACCAATAACAGTAAGCAAAATGCTGTTCAGTAGGACTGTGTTTTCTCAAAACCATTGCAGTACAGCTGTATGTATTGATTGCTGCAGTCAAGTATAACACTGTAATAACTGATGAAAGTACTAGAACAGTCAACTAGGAAAAGATACGCCACACAAGCTGTCCCAGAAAACACTCCGAAAAGCACCAGCACAAAACCAGTCCAATGATATGAAAACGTAAAATTTATTTTTACAAATATCAGTTGAGCACTTTCATCTTACAAAAGACTTCATCAGAACAACTAATACATATTTCCTGTTCCCTTATAAGTACTATAAATCATCACCTGACTCACATCAATTAAAAATTTAAAGTGCTAGTGCTAAATTCAAATTCCTTCCTATAAATTAAATATACACTCTCAAAAGCTGACCTATCTGAATTAGTGCATATTATATATTTAAAAAAAACATTTTAAACTTGAAAAAACATATACATGAATAACATTAAAACAACCTTTATATATCATTGTAAGGGTACAATTGGAACATGGCTTGGTTCTAAATATATACTTAACTCCTAAATTTCCAAAATTTGGGCATTATAAAAACAACTACCTTGAATTGTCTAAAATGGGTTTGATGGAAATATGTTCATTAATTCCGGGGTACACTGATGCATTAAGTCTAATTTGCCACCTAACTTCCTTGTCACTGACCATCTTTTTGATGTCCCCCCCGTCTCATTACACTTCTCCACTTCCAAAATACCAAATTTAAAGTTTGAACAGTCCTTATTATCTTTCAAATGTTTCCATAGGGCATTATTATCATCATGTTTCTTAATACTGTATTGGTGATCATAAATCCTATTACGTAAACATCTGACAGTCTTCCCTACATAAAAGCAGGGACAATGTGAACAAGTGGCCAAATAGACTAGATTTTTAGACCTACAGTTCCCCTTCTGAAAGATGATTCTTGTTTTATTGTAATTTTGCAAAATAATGTCCTGAACGTTTATAATGTGTTGACACTGTTGACATGTGCCACACTTGGTGGTTCCACCACCAACACACCTATCAGTTTTCATATTGTATTTCCTCTCCAATAAAGATTTCATATTAAACCCATTTTTATAAACAAAATGTGGTTCTTTCCCCACTATTTCTAGTACCCTATTGTCAGCCTTTAATACATTCCAGTTACACTGAATAATGTGCTTAATATCTCCACTATAGGATGCATGTTGGAGAACACATTCCTTGCCATACTTCCCTATGGCGTCCTCTTCATTAGTTGTTCTCTTGCTCTGTGTTGCTCCTGTTTCTAATCCCACTCCCAATAGGGGCTTATACTTAATTCCCCATTGCTTCCTAACATACTCACTTACATCCAGTATCATATCAATAGGGTATCCTCTTTCGGCAAAAAAAGAACCTATTTTATTCAATTCACTATCCAAATCCTTAACATCTGATGTCATCCATGCCGCACGGATACATTGCCCTTTAACAATGTTCCTTTTTTGAGCCCAAAGGTGATTACTGGAAAAGTGCAAATAGGAATTACTGAATGTGTTCTTCCTAAAAATATTGGACTTAAATTTCCTATCTTTCAAAGTTATTTGTACGTCTAAATAGGAAATAGTTTCCTTGTCCATATTGATGGTAAATTTAAAATGCTCACTACAAGAATTTAAATATCCAAAAAACTTTTCCAATTCCTGTTGATTACCCTTCCAAATGAGGAAAATATCGTCAAGAAAACGAAAATAACAAGAAATGTACCTTAACCAATGGGTTTGAAAAATTTTTCAGAAGGGGAACTGTAGGTCAAAAAATCTAGTCTATTTGGCCACTTGTTCACATTGTCCCTGCTTCTACGTAGGGAAGACTGTCAGATGTTTATGTAATAGGATTTATGATCACCAATACAGTATTAAGAAACATGATGATAATAATGCCTTATGGAAACATTTAAAAGACAATAAGGACTGTTCAAATTTTAAATTTGTTATTTTGGAAGTGGTCAAGTGTAATGAAGGGGGGGGCATCAAAAAGATGGTCAGTGATAAGGAAGTTAGGTGGCAAATTAGACTAAATGCATCAGTGTACCCCGGAATTAATGAAGATATTTCCATCAAACCCATTTTAGACAATTCAGGGTAGTTGTTGTTTTAAAGCCCAAGTTTTGGAAATTTAGGAGTTAAGCATATATTTAGTATCAATGCCATGTTCCTATTGTATCCTTACAATGATATCTAAAGGTTGTTTTTAATGTTATTTAAGTATACGTTTTTTCAAATTTAAAATGTTTTTTTAATACATAATATGCATCAACTTAGGTCAGCTTTTGAGATTGTATATTTAATTTATAGGAAGGAATTTGAATTTAGCACTAGCACTTTAAATTTTAATTGATGTGAGTCAGGTGATGATTTATAGTATTTATAAGGGAACAGAAAATATGTATTAGTTGTTCTGATGAAGTCTTTGTAAGATTAAAGCACTAAACTGACTATTGTAAAAATAAATTTCACGTTTTTATTTCATTGGACTGGTTTCGTGCTGGTGCTTTTCGGAGTGTTTTCTGGGACAGCTTGTATAACACTGTAATAGCTGTAGCCAGGAAATCTAATGGTCTGAAAGCTGTACTGCTCAACCCACACTATGTTCTAAGGCTGTCTCCAGTCCAATGTCAGTCACATAATGCTTTCTCTTCTTCAGACATCAAGTCATAAATGTATATGGGTGAGGTAGCCCAGTCCATGGGCAGATATTTTGTGTGGACTTCACAGATATTTCAAACCAGTAATAATAATAAAACGTGTTCACTAGCATTGTTGTTTCTAAACTACAGCTTTTTTCATAGATGCAGTATGGTTGTATTCCATGCATGTGTGTTCTACTGTCACTGCAGTTTGCTATAACACTGTAACAGTACTAGAATGCCAGATGAATGTCCTATAACTTGTATTGCTCATCTGATAGCGTGGTTCCAGGTTATCTCCAGAGCAGTATCAGTCACTCAGTAGTCGGCAGTGACTCAGTAGCTCAGGCTGTGAAATGCCTTGTACGCAGTGCGTTTTGCCACACACAGTCCTGTGTTCACATCCAGTGGTATATAGATCTACATTTTCATTATCAGTCACGCAATGTTCACATTATCTCTCTTCTCAGGAACAAAAGGTATATGGGTGAGGTAGTCCATATTATGGACAGATATCATGGCTAGATTTCACAGAATGTTAAAATCAATTCTACAAATGTGTTCATCAGCATTGTTGAGGCTTAAATAAAGCTGTGTAATCACAGTATGGCTGTATTGCTTGCATGTCTGTACTAAGTTGCTGCTGTCAGTTATTACATTATTTGCAGCTGTCCCCTGCAGCCACAGCTATAGGATTCTACTCCCATGCCTGCCAACTAAGACATGACAGCTGTCTAGTTTACTTACTGTACACAAACATAACTCTCAAGTGTCACAATTTCTCATAATGTAATTAAAACTGCCTAAATCGTCTGTCACATGATTAGCAGATACATTTTACCTGGAATACAATGTATTACCAAATCCATTTACAGAACACCAGGGTAGTTATGTAAGTCCACATTATGTGAAATTGTTTTGTCTAGTGGTGTACGTGCATTTGTTACTGCTTGGCTCATACTGACCCATGTTAACAGCTTGAAAGGTATATGCATGTTATATTAGTTATATGAGAATTGTAGTCACTGTACTCAAACCTGACACTACACACCTGTAGAGTATTTATTTCAGTGTATTGAGGGATATAATCTGCAATGTCAGTAATGGATTTTTTTCTCTCTCCCTACCTCTTATCTTCATTTATTTATTACTGTTTATTATTATGATTTAATATTAACATATTTTGTTACACTAACTATATTTTGGCAAATGTGTTTCATTATTGAAATGTTTTATTATGATTTAATACTAACATATTTTATTAAACTAACTATATATTGGAAAATGTAGTTGATTATTGTTATGTTTTATTATGATGAAATATTAACATATTTGTTTAACTGTTTTTTGGCCTTATCTTTTACTTTTTACTGGCATACCATCATCATACTGACTGTTATGTTACTTAATGTTGTGTTGCACATGTTATACATTAATAGGTATTTGCATGAATAAATATGTTTGATTCTGTTAATGCTAGCATTGGTTTGGTTATTACTTACTGTAACGTATTGCTATACCACATTTCCTACAGCACATCAAGGTAGGACAGTTCTGGCTGATCATCTGCCTTGCCTCAATCAGCCATGGCACCGGGTCCCAGCACATCTGGGACCCAGACCTGTACTGCCCCCCTCTGCTGCCCCTGCACTACCTATGTCATCAGTTAGTACTGCCCCAGGGACCTTAGCCTGGCCCCGCTCTGGGAGCAGTGGCAGAGGGGGTGTTGTTACCCATGCAGAGCTGCTGGTCTTGGTACACAGGATAGTCCACCATGGCTATGACCACTGCCTGCACTGGATTGAGAGCATGCTGGCCACCCTGGTGGGGCAACCTTGCCTTGGTGCCCAGCCTCCAGCACAGCCACCCTTGGGGCAGTAATGGAGCAATGTCAACCATCCCATGGGTGGGAAAGTAAGTCACACTGCTGCTATCTGGAGGCATGTAGGACTCGGATTCCACAACACCCTCCCTATCTAAGGTTTTCATCCCCCTCATGTGTCACACACTGCCTCTGTCTGCTGTCTTGTTTGCCTTGTCTGTTTGCAAATCCATCTTTACCTAACCAAATTACCTCCCCCACATGTTTCTACATGTCCCTTCCCCAACATTCCACTCAATTAAAAAAGAAAAAAAAATGGACACATGTCCCCCAAAAAATATCTTCCCATACATAGCTCTCCATTTTGCACACGTGCCCACTGGACACACATAATTCAGTCCAATTGGTTTGACAATGCAGTTATGTTGTCCTCACCCCTCCCTCTGGGGTTTGAGAATCCAAATTAATCTACAAATTCTGTTAAAGTGCACAGTTGTTGCTGTACATGAAATGGCTAACTATGGTTCTTTCCTACACCCTTCCTGCACATCCCTCCCTGCCTTTCACTATGTTTTCTTTCTGCTTGCCCCTATTTCACCACTTTCCTATCTCTCCTTTTTTATTTTTTAGTGCAGAGCTAAGTAGAGCTATAATGATTATATGTGTTTCTAACACTGTAAGACACATGTACAAAATAAACACCTCTGATGTGTTTCAAACTCAAACCCATCAAACCTGCATCAGACTGCATTACCCACCACACGCATAACTCCGAATTAAAACTACTGGTTTAAACAAAACATAGTAATTGACAATTATAGTCATTAGGCATGTTTCAGCAGAGCTGAGCACCTCACCACACTGCACAAACTGGAATAAAAAGTAATGGAAAAATGGGAGTGTACCTTGGACTCTGGTGCAATACTACACCAATAAACAGCCAAAGACATGATAATGGATGTAACTGAGGCCTGTGATAGCAGGTAAATGTGCCTTTTTATTAGCAGCATGTAGAGAGCCACCTGCTAAGGCATTCATAGCAAAATACATATTCAACTGGGGCTCTGGTGCAGAAATACATCCATATAAAGCCATGTACACACTAATGGATATAGTAATTGTATGTCATAGCCTGTATGTGTGCACATATATCTTGCAAATACTCCCACTGTATCAGTAACTCAGTAGCTCAGTCTGTTAAATGCCCTGCAGCTTTGCATGTAGTATATTTTTCACACACAGTCTTGGGTTCAAATCCAGTGGTGTGTTGCATTTCAATTACATTATTGTGAAGACAGCAATTAATGAATGACTCATGCACTCATTATTCACACAAAGCATTGTAAAGTAAATAACTGCATTTTACTGCTGGAAGTCACATTCCTGCATGTAGGAACACACATCACATATCCATGTAGCATTACTATATGTCGCCTAGTACTCTGTCATTGACACAGTTGCTTAACATACGTACCTGAAACACATGCTGTAACTGTAGTGTCAGGGGTACTCTCACCCTGGCTCTACCTCTACAACAAGGCAAACACAGCTGACACACATATACCTACAGCTTGTTGTCCTCTGAAGTGTTCACACTCACTGCCTATGTCTATTACCTGCAGCAGCTGCAGCCTGTGGTACACACAACTCTATGTAAAAGTTTCTGCTACATACCTACCCTCTGACATGATGTAGTCTCCTTACCTCAGTAATGTCCATCTCAACAGCTAAGAAAGCGGTCCTGCTGTACATGAAGGCCTTATATATTGCACAGTGGTTGCATGTCATTGGCTAATAATACTGCAACTTAACTGTTTTGGCTGCAGTTAGCATATCTGAGTCACAGACTGGTTAGAAGCAGTTACCTGTTAATGAGCATCATGTTAAAATGCAAACAGATGGCTATAAGCAAACATTCTGTATGAGACTTCCCTCACACAGAGCACACCTTTGTAGCACAGTAGTAGTAGCACATTTCAACAAAGGAGTATTGCACTCCACCAGGTATGTAACTGTTTTGTGTGTATAACATGATGGAGATGAGAAGATAGAGGTATAGGGAATATGGAATACAGCAGTAAGCCTGTCTTAGACCTGTGGTAATGACATATCATTGACACCCTGCTGTCTTACACATGCAGGGACGTACAATATAGCAGGGTTGCATTGTCTTTTGCCATTGGGACACACTGGTGTTGTTGGATGTCCCAGTATATTGGTCATAATAGCACATTATTTGTCTGGCTTTGGTCTTATGACATATTTATGGGTGACTGGCCTTAGGAGACACACCACAGAGGACCAGAGTGTTGGTTGTATGATCATACAGCAGAATCTCTCATGGCACACAAAGAACTGCTTCAGTAATGATATTATCTCAGTTGTATCCATGCATGTAATATGTTGTCACACTGTTCGGCATGACATGTGTGAGCAAGCAGTGGATAGTGCCAGCCATTTTGGTATTGCTGTATCTGTACATAGTGGACATCCATGTATTTGATCCTGTAATGTATTTCCCTTTTGGTGTGTTTCAGGACTAACATATCACAGAAGGCACTCCCCTTTCTTTGATGCAGAGAATAAACTTACACTTCAAGGACTACATCAGCAGCATCACATCCTCCTATCCAGGGGGAGGCATAACAGGGAAATGCAAGCTGCATTGTGAGCAGACTTTATCTGAGATGTGAATGAGACTGGCCATCAGGACAGGACATATGAGCAGGTTCGACACCGGGCTATGGACATGGTGAATGCTGCACAACGAAGGGCAGCTGATGTAGCCAAGGACTGTGCATCACCAGTGTAGGGCCTGCAATGGAACAACCGCTCATGGCCACTGAGGAATTCCTGGGGAACCTAGGGACACAATACAGCTCCCAGGCATCCACACACCATACAACATGGAGGTGGGTGCCACAGTGTCCACAGCAGAGGAGCATGCAGATAAGTATACTGTGATCACCACTGTAATACTGCAGCAGTCATTCTATCAGGCTGTACATACCTTTACGTGGGTGTCAGGTCTATGTGCTGTAGGGGGGTAGCTCAGTTGTACACTCATACTCAGAATGTCGGCAATACATCAAGTAACACAGTAGCTACTGTACATGTGAGATATATACAGGTATTACCTTGTTATGCTGCAACATGCGGTTGTACTGAAATTACCTTGCCCTCACCTTTTTACAGGTCCATCAGGAGTTGGACAGGGTCATGGTCCTGCTTCTGGCAAGCTTGATACTCTTTTGTTATGGAACATACATATGCTAGTAAGGGTGAGGGCCAGGATAATGCCTTATGCACAGGTAATGTTGTGTATAACCAGAGTAGAATGTTTGCAAGTTTCAGACTGGAACACTTACCTAAGTTTCCTAGATTAGTGAAAAACCTCCAACCTCTGTTGAAGGTGCCGAAGACAAAAAAGCAACAACAGGAAAAAGACTTCAAAGTACCACCATGACGGCAATACAGTTCTTAAGCTCCTGGTGGTTTTGAATGAAGTGTCTTTTGACCACTTCACTAGACTTCAATCAGTAAGGAATTAGCCTTACTTATGTTTTATCTATTGACAAGTTTTCGTGTGGATCCAGAACTGTCTGTGAGACATTTATGTTTATATTTTATGTATATATTTTATACTTGGTATTTTGATATGAAAAGAGCCACGGCTGTATTCACCTGTAGAATTGCTGCCTTTGTGATCATTATAATTTATACATTTGTCCTTTAGATATATATTTTATATTTTTGCATTTCAACTAGAAAAGAGCTATGGTCACAAATATTCATAGAATCGCCATTCCTGGGATAACTGCTTATTTTAACTAAAGAAATTTGCATGTGGTGATTAAGGAGCGATTATGTTACCTGACTGCTTGGATCGTCCTTGGGGAGCTGGCAATATAGGTCCACCACTTTATATGGCAGCCCCCATGGATTTTTCCTACTACTAGGGTGTGGAGAATGGTTTTTGTAATCACCGTAAGTTTTATTTGAAGTGATGTGTTTACATTGATAGGTATGTAATATTATTACTTGACTGGTTACACTTATTGTGAAGAGACAGCACTATTGGTTAGTTATTCTTCCCAATAGCTCTCGTGAACCAATGATGTTTTTATAATTCTGTCGCCCTATTGGCTATGAATTTTGTCAATGAAGCATTTTCCAATATTTTGTGTGGTTGCTAATTCTGTTTTTCTACCTATAGGAAATTAGTATTTTAGCTATAACCATTGGTTACTAGTTAACCAGGATGCGAGAAACAAAGAAATGTTTGGTCAAGTCTTTCCTTTTAAATGTTGAAGCAGCAATAAGTTTTATGATCTGATGAAGGCTGAATAGCCGAAAGCGCTCATCTGATATTATTTTATTACCTTGCATACTCCAGTTGATTTGAACATTTGTTTGGTTAATAAATATCTTGTCTCTTAAAAACTGTATTGCTGTCGTGGTGGTGCCTTGAATTCTTTTTCCTGTTGTTGCTAAGTTTCCTAGATCGGGTGATCACAAGAGTGTAGTTTAATGAGCAGAAACACTTTTGCAGTTATAGTTCAGAGTGAATAGACCTCCTGGTATGCATGAGGCAAATAATCCGACATGCCTTGTACATACCAAAAGGTCGATGGTACATGCCTTAGGCATTGAAAGTTGTCCTTGTATATATTTGTTAAGATAGGTGTACTGGGTTTTATGTGCTATGTTATCAGGTATAGTGTCATACTGCATACCTAAAAGGTACATTGTACTGGGCAAGTGTCATGCAATTTATTTGACATGTTTTTTATAAAGGCCTTGAGTCAAATGTGTATGCTGCTGCGAGGAAATCTGTTATGCATGAAAGTGGAGATGAGAGGATGTGAAAATGACAATGCAGTTGTGGATCCTCACTATGGCTCTTTATGGATTTTCCATACATAATAGTGCAGGTATTAAAGTACTGCTTTTGTCTTGGTTTCCACAGGTTACTGGGGAGGTTGGGGTCTCTCCCCTACACCACATGAATTCAGTATCTCTTCGTACTCTGATGATGATGATGATGATGATGATGATGATGGTGAGCACAATGAGACACAGGTGGGGTTGTCATGGACTGAATCTGTCCCAGAGGTTTACATCCCTCTTCTGCCCCCATTGTCACCACACACAGTCAGTATGCCTACACATACCCACTCTCCACATGCCTCATATATGGGATAGTCAGAGGGTGGAGACATTGAACAGGACAGTGTGGCATCTATGGCATCAGTGAGTGTAGACACTGGCCATAGCCAGAGAGCTGGTGAGGTCTAACACATGCGAATTGACAGGGATGCTCATACGAGGACTGCTGTCCATCCACCACCTGCTGCAGGTGTCACATCATGGGCCACTTGGTGCATGTTCCGGGTCATTATGGAGGCACAGGCATGTGTTTTGAATGGAACAACCGATGTCTGCTTAGGGTTGTGGATGAAGCACAGTCTGACATCCGAGACTGCCTCCACCACACCGGGACACCCTGGATCAGTTCACTGATGCAGTGGACAGACAGTGGGCTGAGACAGTGTCTGTCTTGGGCTACATATTGTCTGTGCTGGAACATGTGGTCGGAGTTGGACATTGGACCCATGGCCGTAGGTCAGCAACACCATCTGCTGTGAGTCCACATGGCCATGCACATTTACTCTCGGTTTACTATCAAATGGGTGAACAGAGTCTGTGCAATTCACATTAGTCCAAATTGACCCATTTGGTTGAATTAGAAGAATGAATGCAAAAATGTAGACATCTACAACAGCGAATGCAATGCAGCATTCATTGTTTTGACTTTCTACATTTTCATGCAGATCACACTATAGTGGGGATCAGAGATGTACTCTTTCCTTCACCATAATGCGATCTCGGAGTTTGTATATCTACATAGTAGGGGGTGTGGGGGCAGGGGGTTGTGTTATTATTGACCCGAAGTATAGTATTTTTGGTAAAGTTGACATTTCTGAGATGTCGACTTTACCAAAATACTTTCTTCTACATTTATTTGGTTCATTCTTGTGATTTCTGATATTATGGTTCAGAAATCTGAACACTCGCACAATGCTGGAGCAAGGATATGATAGTAAACCATTACACTCCCATAGTGGCTGTACAGCCAATGCTACAGATAGGAGTGTGCTGTCCATACCACAATGTGGTATGCCATGGGCACGTGGTCCTGGGCAGTCCCATGAGGGACACGGTTCTATCAGACAGCAGTCACTGTTTGGTATTAGCACTGCATCTGACTTTGGGCATGGTAGTGCCAGTGCAACTCCTGGTGGAGCTAGTTCCCATGTTCAGGGCCAGAGATGGTGAACTGTCAACTCTACCATGTACGGTCCACAGCTGTCCAACATACACACATGTAGAGCTAGTGCTCAGCCTGACTGTGTACATACACATACTCACACACCACTGTCACATGCAGGTCACCTACAGACACGCAGCACCTCTCCATGCCCCATCTAACCAACTCCCCTTCCTGACTCACACACATGCTGTCAACTGTTTGGGCCAGCCTAGGCATCCAGAACCCCCACACATCACCCTGTGCAAGTGATGATACCTGAGCCACATGTCTGTCATCCTTCCCATCAATGCAGGTAAAATGAAGCTATGTTTCTGATGCACAGGCTGACTATATTACTTGACATGTACTTGTGTAATGCATTGTTGTTTTGCATGCCACTTGTAGTGGTCACCAACATATACTGTATGCTGGCATGTGTCAAGAGTACGCAACATACTTTTGTGGACCTTATGTTGCATGATGTTCTACTGGTGGTATTGTTGCACATGTTACACAGTGACAGGGATGTCACAGACCTGTGCCTGCTTCTGTTGCAGAAGTCTGAGGGGGATAACCTATGGACCCATGGTGGCAGTGAAGTGGCACAGCATGGCCTGGCAGCACAGCAGAAATAAGACTTCAGCGAGGTACAGCACTTTACGTACATGGCTCCATAGGTTCACATCTCTATGACAGTCTACCAAGAAGAATGGCAGAGGTCAGTATACTCATGCATTCATAAGTTGTGATAAGGTCTGCTACAGGGCAAGGTGTGACCTTTCTGGAGTGTATATGCTGCCTATCTGCAGGGAGCATAGTAGATGGATGACTCACTGTAAGGACATTGACCTACTATATAACATTAATACTACATGCTTGTGTGAGACATTTATCTAGCAGACATAAACACACCCTTGAAAATAACCCTACTTAATGGTGCACAGGGCACCTCAGTGCACCTCAGCACATGCTATCTGTTTGATTGGCTGGGCAGCCATCATCTCAACACACAGTGTCTGCTTGAGTCCTTTTTGGAATGGGGCAATATGTGCTGGTCCTGTACAGAGGGGTATACAAATGTCTCTAATTGTGAGGGCTGTATGGTCATTATGCTAGTTAAGTTCACATGTGCTATGGCCCCATAACATGATGTATACTGCTGTAACAGCCTCACACACAAACATGAGCACATTCAGGCTAGCACCACTTCCACTCATTGCATATAGGAATCTTCAAGGCACACAAATACTGCAAGTTGGCTGTACATGGATTAGAACACTTACCTATGTACTGGTACACACTACAGATCACAGTACTATCAGTTTTGAACATATAATGTTTGCTAATATAAGCAAGCCTTGTTGGGATCAGTCATTTGAGAGGACCACATCACCCTCTACAAATAAATTGATGTAAAATTCTACCTCTGTCTACTTTACATAGGTTATAATACTTATGTCATATGGACATACACACACACACACACACACTCTCACACACACACACAACATGCTGGGCAGAGTGGGATTAGAATCCCTACATATCTAGTATTACACACTACAGATCACAGTTGTTACCCCACATGCCATGGCTTATGTCTTGCTACTACACTGTCAGCTGTTATTCTTAAGGTGGCTGACATCATCAAGTATTGTAGAATAAGGCAGTGTGGAAGCCAACAGCAGTCACAGGCCCAAAAAGTACATAAACATTGCTGCTGGATAGCCCAGGAGGGCATGTCCATTGTTTTGCAGGGGTAAATACACATACACACAGACATGCACCAAGTGGGCTGCAGTGAGGTTAGAGCTCTTACCTATCTAGGCTTATACACTATAGATCACAGTACTTATCACAGGCACCACGGATTAAGTTTGTTGTACATGTGATAACAGGCACAGTACTTGTGCTTTACACAAACTAGGCTTGTGTCGCACAGCATCTGTGGCTTGCAGAGTGATATTGGTTCATACTGTTAGCTGCATCTAGTACTCTACCAATGAGATAACTGATGTTATCCTAGCTATGTGTGTACAGTTACCAGCATGGCCATATGTTGCTGCTTGCAGTTAGATAGGTGACACTTGGGCGTGGACAACGTGCCCTGTCCATACGTGCATTGACACCATTCCACATTACACCACCTGCTCACTTGTATCTATCTACATGGTGACATCCAGCAGGCATAGGTGTCTGTAGGTAAGTGGATCATGTACTGTTGCACCCTTAGTTTGGATCCTTTGAGCAACATTATAGCTGCTTGATAGTGCAGTTTACTCACCATTATTAGGGCATGTAGGACAATACAGACATCCACACACATATTTCTGTATATAACAGGGATGTATATATAAATGTAGCTGTGTGTGTATGACATGTATATGTGTTCTGTAGATATATGGGGAATCTATGTATCATTTTAATATATAGCTGTATATATTTATTTGACACTACATAGCGACAGATATACTATGCATGTGAGAAAGAGATACTAACAGAGGGATATGTATATGTATATGTCTGTATGGATAGAGATTTTGACATAATAAGTCATTTCAATGAAGGGCCAACAGAATTGTGCTCATTTTATTAAGTGTGCTAGCATGCCCAGTGGGATTGTTAGTACTTATAATGTGACTCAAGCCACACCTACCTGTATTCCAGTCTGGGATTTTGTATGTTACAGACATTAACATCCGCCCCTGTTTCTGCAGTACTGCACTTCACTCAAAATGTCTACAGCATTACCCCACTGTCTGCTATACAGGGGCTGGTAATGTTACACCACCAACAGACTGACAGTCTGCATGCCTCTCAACTGTCCTGCTTTTCACAGAATGTCCAGAGTTTGGCTCATATGTTTGGCCTGTTCCTCACACATTTGTGGTCTTCTGGTGCTTTATTGAATATTGACATCAATACATTCTACTAACTACAGACAAACAATTATATGTCAGACGTTATATCCATCAGAAAATATGTACTACTGCAACACTTTTACTTCCAGCAAGGTTTATGTGACCAATATTTAAACTATGTCCCTATGTTTGGGCCTTTGTCCCCCAATCTTTCTGGCTTTGTCCAGATTTCTTGCACTGAGAGACTGGGAGTTATGACATTCTGTGAAAACAAAGAAAACGCTCTGCCAGTACGGCAATGCAGGGTCGAACCAACTAGTAATCCAAACACCAATGACCAGCATATAGGTATAAAAGGCATTAAGTCTTGTACATTATTAAATAAATGTTATTCTTCAGACCAGTTTCAGCTCACCAACCTTCTTCAGTGAATTATAAATACACAAAGAACAACATGTTAAGTACTTAAATAGTCTTCCCCCAAAACATGACATACATGGTCCAGCCCATAATAAAAAGGCAAGAAACCTACTAAATGTAAAATGAATCCAAAATGCATAATATTACATACAGTTAGTAACACCCATATAAAACAACCTAATAAACCTAATAAAAACTACATATAAGTATATTTGGTGTGACTTTATAAATGATCATTAAGTCCAGGGGGAAACAAACCCCCCAAGCTGATAATCCAGTATTTCTCCTTTTTATTGAGTATAGTGTGCCAACCCTGTCAATTACTCTGATCCCCAATAATTCTATCTATAATCATAAAATGAAATTCAGCATCAACATGTTTAACAGTATGGCGATAGAGTGCATTGGTTTCCCGTCTATTCCTTATATCGCTTCTATGTTCAGACATACGTATCCTCAATATTCTGGAGGTCTGGCCGACATAAAATGCCAAATATTTGCACGTGGCTAGATAAACAATCCAACTGGTACTACAGTTGCAAAAAAAAATTTAAATCATATACCTTACTAGTACTTTTACTAGTAAATTGTTTAAATTTACTGACAAATTGGCAAGAACTGCAATGTCCGCATGAAAAGGTACCCAACAATCGGTCACCTAACACCGTCAGTTGTTTATGTACAGCACCACCACTCTCAATATGTTTGAAATGTGATAAATGGGGTCCCAAAGTTTTGCCCCTTCTAAAAGAAAACTGACACCTATTAACTAAACAAGCTCGAAGTTCATGATTAGCCAATAAAATGTTCCAATGTGTATCAATAACATTCCTAACAATATTACTATTACGCCCATATGTAGTCACAAACCTGACTGTATCCCTGATTTGGGTAGTAGCAGTATGTTGATACTCCAACAATGAATCCCTGTCCTGGCCACTGGCCCAATTACTAGCCAATGAAATATCAATATTCAGATATCCCCTATTCTGAAACCTCTGACACAAATCCACTTTAGACAACTCAAAATTCTCCACCGAAGAGCTAATTCTCTTAATGCTCAGAAACTGGGATTTAGGAATATTATGGATGGTGTGTTGGGGATGCAGGCTTGAGGCATGGAATAAACTGTTATACTGAGGATATTTACAAAATACTTTAGTACCCAGAGTATTGTCCACATTACGATATACAGTAACATCCAAAAAATCAATGACATCCTTATGAGTAGTGGCAGTAAACTCAATGCCCCACTTATTTTTTTAAGATATTGTAAAAACTCCTCCAAATATTCAGCATCAGCCCTCCACACCATCCAACAATCATCCAGATATCTGCGCCATATATCTATTTCATCCAAATATAAATTATGTGAGGAATCATAAATGAGTTGCTCTTCCAAAAAGGCCATAACTAGATCTGCATAAATAGGTGCAAATGATGCACCCATGGCTGTCCCTTGTAGTTGCCAGTAACACTCACCCTGAAAAGAAAAAATATTTTTGGTTAGTACATGCTCTGTCATACATAAAAGTAACATATTAAAACCAACCGGATATAAACTGGTGTGCTCCAACCAAAAATGCAATGCTTGAAGACCTGCCCAATGAGGAATATTTGTATAAAGGGCCTTCACATCAAGCATACACAACAACCATCCAGGTTTCAACTGTGTATCAGAGATAATTTTAAGAAACTGTGTCGTATCTTGTATTCTGGCCCTGACTACAGAAAGCAAAGGTTTAAGATATTTTGTCAAAAATGCTGACAAAGGTTCTGTCAAAGAGCCGATCCCTGACACAAATGGTCTGCTGGAGGTTTGGTGAGAGGTTTATGAATCTTAGGCAAAAGGTACAAAATTTGTTTTTGTGGGTCCACCACCGTAAGATGATTCCTGACTGTGTAAGTAATGATACCTTCTTCAACTGCCTGACCTAAGAAGGTATCAATCTCCTTTTTAAAATTCATTGTAGGGTCCAGGAGCATAGACATGTAATGTTTGGGGTTGGACAACTGTCCCTTACCCTCATTCAGATAATAATCAGTGTTCATTACCACTACCGCCACTCCTTTATCTGCAGATACAATAACAATATCATGATCATCCAAAGCCATAATTTCCTGAACGGAAAGATTATGAGCTAAAATAGATGAATCCCGAGTTTGAAAATGAAGATCCCGAAGAACAGCTTGTAGAAAAATGGAGACATGTTTATTCATAGGGGCTTGAAAGTTGGACTTAAGGAATCTGAATTCATCCGATCTTTGAGAGTCAGTATCTGAAAAAAACAGTTTAAGGTTAAGTCTGTGACAAAAGTCATATAAATCAGTAACCATGCTATACTCATCAACAAAAAATCCAGGGACAAAGTTCAGGCCTATATTTAAGAGTTTCAATTGTTCATGGGTTAAAATCACATCAGAAATATTTAACACATTTTGACATGTATAATCTACTGCTTAATGAGTGCCTGTAATAATCCCTCCACTGTCATAATGTTGTTTCCTATTCCTGTGTTTGCGCCGCCTATGCCCCCATCTAAAGGGTGTTGTGTGTTACGTTTTTTAGGAATAGCTGATTCCCGGGTATTGGCATTGTCTGTGTCAGTAAGGGAAGAATCATCCCCTAATGTGTTAGTATAGTGTGAATCAGTTTTCTTTAGTATATACCTGGGTCTTTTCTTGTTATTATGGACCCCGGTAGGTCTGTTGGTCTCGTAAAATTTGACAGATTTTGTTACTTCAACGGGTCGACCCCTTTGGTAGTCAGTAACATCCCTATTGAATTTCCTTATTTTCCTGTCTCTTGTCTGTTTTTCAAATATTGCCAGTTCTTTGGAGAGTTTGCTCAAACAAATTAAATCTATATGCTGGTCATTGGTGTTTGGATTACTAGTTGGTTAGACCCTGCATTGCCGTAAAGGCAGAGCGTTTTGTTTGTTTTCCTGTGGTGATCGCTTAACAAGCTGTTCTTCGGGATCTTCATTTTCAAACTCTCACCCAACCTCCAGGCAGACCATTTGTGTCAGGGATCGGCTCTTTGACAGAACCTCTGTCAGCATTTTTGACAAAATATCTTAAACCTTTGCTTTCTGTAGTCAGGGCCAGAATACAAGATACGACACAGTTTCTTAAAATTATCTCTGATACGCAGTTGGAACCTGGATGGTTGTTGTGTACACTTGATGTGAAGGCCCTTTATACAAATATTCCTCATTGGGCAGGTCTTCAAGCATTGCATTTTTGGTTGGAACACACCAGTTTATATCCAGTTGGTTTTAATATGTTACGTTTATGTATGACAGAGCATGTACTAACCAAAAATGTTTTTTTATTTTCAGGGTGAGTGTTACTGGCAACTACAAGGGACAACCATGGGTGCTTCGTTTGCACCTATTTATGCAGATCTATTTATGGCCTTTTTGGAAGAGCAACTCATTTATGATTCCTCACATAATTTATATTTGGATGAAATAGATATATGGCGCAGATATCTGGATGATTGTTGGATGGTGTGGAGGGCTGATGCTGAATATTTGGAGGAGTTTTTACAATATCTTAATGAAAATATGTGGGGCATTGAGTTTACTGCCACTACTCATAAGGATGTCATTAATTTTTTGGATGTTACTGTATATCGTAATGCAGACAATACTCTGGGTACTAAAGTATTTTGTAAATATCCTCAGTATAACAGTTTCCTCCATGCCTCAAGCCTGCATCCCCAACACACCATCCATAATATTCCTAAATCCCAGTTTCTGCGCATTAAGAGAATTAGCTCTTCGGTGGAGAATTTTGAGTTGTCTAAAGTGGATTTGTGTCAGAGGTTTAGAAATAGGGGATATTGGAATATTGATATTTTATTGGCTAGTAATTGGGCCAGTGGCTAGGACAGGGATTCATTGTTGGAGTATCAACATACTGCTACTACCCAAACCAGGGATACAGTCAGGTTTGTGACTACATATGGACGTAATAGTGATATTGTTAGGAATGTTATTGATACACATTGGAACATTTTATTGGCTAATCATGAACTTCAAGCTTGTTTAGTTAATAGGTGTCAGTTTTCTTTTAGAAGGAGCAAAACTTTGGGATCCCATTTATCACATTTCAAACATATTGAAAGTGGTGGTGCTGTATATAAACAACTGACGGTGTTAGGTGACCGATTGTTGGGTACCTTTCCATGCGGACATTGCAGTTCTTGCCAATTTGTCAGTAAACTTAAACAATTTACTAGTAAAAATACTAGTAGGGTATATGATTTAAACATTTTTTGGCAACTGTAGCACCAGTTGGATTGTTTATCTAGCCACGTGCAAATGTTCGGCATTTTATGAAAGCCAGACCTCCAGAACATTGAGGATACGTATGTTTGAACATAGAAGCGATATATAAGGAATAGACGGGAAAACAATGCACTCTATTGCCATACTGTTAAACATGTTGATGCTGAATTTCATTTTATGATTATAGATTGAATTATTGGGGATCAGAGTAATTGTCAGGGTTGCCACACTATACTCAATAAAAAGGAGAAATACTGGATTATCAATTTGGGGGGTTTGTTTTCCCTGGACTTAATGATAATTTATAACATCACACCAAATATATTTATATGTAGTTTTTATTAGGTTTATTAGGTTGCTTTATATGGGTGTCACTAACTGTATGTAATATTATGAATTTTTGATTCATTTTACATTTAGTAGGTTTCTTGCCCTTTTATTATGAGCTGGACCATGTATGTCACGTTTTGGGGGGACACTATTTAAGCATGTAACATGTTGTTCTTTGTGTGTTTATGATACACTGAAGAAGGCTGGTAAGCTGAAACCGGTCTGAATAATAAAATTTATTTAATAATGTACAAGACTTATTGCCTTTTATATCTATATGCTGGTCATTGGTGTTTGAATTCTGTGAAAACACCAACATAATACTACCTCACATGCAAAAGTAAGTAATTCCAGATTAGAGCCATCAATACCATCACCCATGCTAAATTCCATAGTCTATTGAGCCACACAGTTTGCTAGACAGAGAGGGGTCATCCATCACACAATCAACAGCATACATATGTACATTGTTATCCTGCATGAACAGAGACATACAATGTGTGAGTGCTATCTGTGTTACAGCCCTGAAATTGCCTGGTCCACTGATATAGCATAGCTGATTTTCTGTTAAAGCAGTTATATGGGGGTACACCACTGTGTTGAGGATGGGGGAACAACAACACATGAAAAGCTTGAAACACCAGACAGTGGTACTGATGGTCAGTAAAGACTGGAAAGCAAGTAGCTTAGCATATAAAAACTTTATTCCATGCTTTCATCTCAACAGGACTTCTTCAAAACAAACAATAAAAACCACAGTAATATACCTAGCCCCGGATTCATGAAGCTCGGCACAAGGCCAGTGTAAGGCTTGCGCCGGCCGCGCGGCGTATATATGGAGTAGTAGCGCCATATGCATATTAATGAAGGCGTGCAGCCGCCACAGCCACGTGCATAGGAAACGTGCACGAGTGCATGGGGCGTACCGAAGTTGTGGACGGAGGCGTGTCAATGTCGGCTGTCGATGAGCAACCTAAACTGCTGAATAGTATAGTCCGCCTGCAGTAATACTCGCACCTATCAGTGTCCGTGGAGACTGAAACGTATACAAAGCATGCAAGATAGTCCCTGCGAACAGAAAATGAAGAAGCAAACATAAATGCACGATACGGAATAACAGGTCCCTACCCTTGAACAAATGACAGAAAAACTGCGTGCCCATGGTCCAACATAGTGTTTATAGCTATACCATGTAGAAGTGAAACATATCATATGCTAGGGCGCCACCAGGCGGTACGTCCAGCCCAATGGAGAGGGTCACCAGCTGACCCATAATGTGAGGGAGGGTACATAGCTGTGCAGATGTGTCCATAACAAAATACACGAGGAGAAATGTAGATATATGTAGTGACTGTATGTCTGAATCATATCACACAAGGGATGTAATAGTCACATACAAAAGGTATGTCTGTATCCCACATAACAAATGTGATAGGGAATAGAATTCACATGTAAACGAATCAGGAGCATAGAAACAGCTACAACAATAAGGACACATGTAGGCCAAAAGGAACAGTATGACCCGTACCATTGACTAAGAATACCACCTGTCCCACTGTGTGAGCGACAGTACCGCTGTGGCCAGATGTGTCCTGACACAAGCATGTAAACATGGCAAATGTGCAGAGATTATAGGACATAATTATCCTTCAGACGTCATGTAATAGTGGCATTAAACAGTTGTTCTCCACACGTATATTACAGAAATGTCATAAGAAAAAGAATAAGCCACTGAAATGCTACAAGACTAAAGCTTAGATATAGGCAAGAGTTGTAAGTTCGATCTGCTGAACTGACCGTGGGTATGTGTCGGCATGGAAAATGTGTTGTGTCCAACGCAAATGTTACATTGTGGCCAATTGAAAAGGTGGAAACAGTACCGTAGACTGTGGGGAGGCATTGTCCACAACAGTCGGATATGTGGAAGGAATAGCATGGACATCGGAAAAGGTGCCATCCCCCCAATGAGTACAACAGGTCTGCAAATCCCGGGAGTCATCGGTAGAAGCCAAACTAGTATGTGACACAGCCGAACGGGTAGTATCCGGGTATACCAACTAAGTAACGAAAGTGAAGTATGGGCGTGTACCTATGTGTGTGAGGTATAGCAAGTGGGAAGCAAACATGGCAGGGTAGTCCACACAACCATAAAGGTACCCGACACCTGTAAGGCAGTCAATGTGCTACTCTGGCCATGTCATGGCCCAACAACAAAAGTAGTGAGCTATCGGATGTGAGTAATTTGCATGTGAGGGGTGGATGGGTAATGGTAAAACCTGCAAAGGCGATACTGTGTCGTATGCAGAAAAGGTGAACCAGAGGTATAGGAGGGGGCAGCGGGTGAAGTGGACATAAACACAAACACATGGAGAAACAGCTGCAAGACAAGCAGACAGGCCATAGTGTAGAACACAATCCCACAAACATATGTATCATGTAAATGTGCGATCAAAATGTGTAGATATGTCACCGTCACATACCCACAGGTTGGTCCTGATGGAACTGGCCATAACAAATGCAACACACCTGGCTGCATAATGGGCTACCCAGCATACCCTCCACATCACACAACCCAGCCCCATAACAGAACGTCCACCAAATCCACCCGTACGTGGCCCACTGGTCCGTCGCAGACACAGCTACACATACCGACCCCTACGCATATGTAGTAGGTATTGTCACCCTAGGCAGTGTCAGGATAGCAAACCATGTATTCCCTGCATGTTAAACCCCCTGCACATTTTCATAAAGCCAAAATACATATCGATATTGTTTCTATGTGGAATGGTCCAATTTCTGGAATATCCCTTACGGGATAAGTAACCTGTGTAAATAGTAGAATGGGTATGACAACAAGATGTCCAATCCTGTACATATCTGGACACAAGTCAGAATGTGAAGTACAGGTCCAAGACACTGTCCAGACCTGAGTGGTCATGCATAACCCAGTACCCAGGATAAAACACCTTCCTGTGACGCACGTGTCCCCACACAAATATGCGGGAGAATATATCACACACTCGCATAGTGGCAAACGGCAGAAGGGTGAGGAAGACACCCGACATTAACAGGAGGATCCTGATGAAGTGTGAGGGATACCTAGTGTGTGCCGGCATGACTGACCATACCTGACAACCTGTGTGAGCTAGATATCTGGACAGAGCCATGACTACAAGTGAGACAAAGGTACAACAGCAGGTACAATATGCAAAGATAGCTGTTAGAAGTTATTCATGTATGTGCAGTCTGAGTACCCGGGAAGTCCACTGGGCGAAGAAGTGCCCAGTAACAGTGGAGGCCCGGGTAGAAAATCTCCACAAGCAATACAAGGAAATAAAGGCTACATAATGTTAAAGGTAAAATACAAGAGTAAAAGGCATACAGTCAGGAAATACACATGCATAACATGTGCATAATAAGACAGTGCAAATCCAGAGTTTGTAGGGGTAATACAGAAATGTACAACAATGACATACTGGGAGTCAAGTGAGTGTCAGCTAAGTCTGGTTAAGCTGGTGGGTAGAGAGGAGCAGGAGTATGGAGAGCGCAGAGGAGTGAGATCCATAGAATGTATAACAGGTGCAAGCAGGAATATATCCATGTGGATGGATAAACATAGATATATCATAGAATGACAGTTTTGCACAATGGCATTAATGTCCGGAGTATGAAGTCTGAAACTCAACTGTCTGCCAGCACGTCCTGAAATCTGTCCCTAATGCCGAGCTACTGCTGTGCCAGAACACAACAGCGTATTACAGGGGTTCATACCATATCACTCAAATGTCCAGATATCTGCAGAATGACCAGAGTGTTGGCTCATAGTGTTGTGTGCCTCCGACAACCTGCATCTGTCTGGTAAATAGGTGTGGATTGACGTCACGAAATAATGAGCATGAAGTATAGCACTCCACATCCCGCAGAAGAGTCATGACAATGCAAAACCTAGAATTCTATCAACGTTAAAAGCTTGTAAGGAAACTAGTTAAAATGTGTCCCTCTTACTCTCCCCATCATGTAGGGTTTGCACAGATTTGTTGCTGAAAGAGGTCGAGAGGTATAGTCCATACATATGTACAGTAACAAGCCATGACATTTGTGTAATGTACAACTGCATACCTGTAGTCACAACATGTCCAAGAAAATAATCCCCGTATGAATGAATACAGGTAATAGTCAAATGTGAATGTGAATGGGAACCCCCACACACACCCTCACCATGGAGTATGGACCGTAACAACCCCACCCATAATATGTACAGCCAACAGAATAAGCTCCTGATAGGTGCCCAAACACATGTCTATAAATACAGGTAAAATGTTCATAATAGGGAGATTCTCCCTGTCCACATGCTTCATCTGACATTTGAACTCGGCCAGAGAAGTTCCGTTCACCAGGCGGACAAGCCCATACCCAGATTACTACATGAACACCCTGACAATCAGAAACGTGTATGTGATACGATTATATGCCCTGGTGTTGTGCATATCCTCGGAGTGATTAACAATGCAGCTGGGGTCCACAGCAGTAGGCAATACGGAATGTGTAATATGTAGTACCGCGTTTCCCATAGCAGGGGAATGGATGCCTGTGTTGTAAGTGAAGTGGTGAGGTGTATGTTGATGTAGCTAAGTACTATGGGTATGCATATCAATGAGGCAGAACAGCAACAGAATACTCTTTCCGGCATCCGTCAAACTTGAATGCAGTCCCGGTTGACCTACGACCACTGCAGATATCCTTGTAAAGTGTAATGAATGCATTCGTGCTGTACACACAGTTAAATACGTAAAGGTGAACCGTGTGTTTCATACCAGTCCATAAACCGGACTACAGATAAGTAAGTGTTACGGTCAGACATATGAAAGGCCGCGCAAGCACACATTTATTAAACAGATGTAACCCACAACATGTAAATGCAAGTGCGCCTGTGCGTGTGTGATCCGCTCACAGCATAGTAAATGAATGCTGTTTCCCCCACGTTAGATATACATGGCTCAAACCTGTTAACCCCGTAAAGTATGAAACCGGACAAAGGCATGCAAACTACTGGTACAAATAGGGACAAATCCCAGATATGTGCCAGAACAAACATAGAAAGTGGACAGAATAACGGGTGTGTCAGTAGCATGGATTCTCTGAAGGGTATGCAGTCGTAACCTGAACTGCTTGCCAGTATTTCCCAACGTAAGTCTTTAATGAAATGCCACTACATTGCCAGATAGACACAAGGTTATGAAAAACACACCGAAGATAAAGAGGCAACCAGCTGTACAGTCTGCGACAATCTGTACAGTGGAAAGGTATGGTATGGATATAGATATATGTGTATACACATAATCCACATACGTAAACCAAAGCAAATTATGAAATGTGGTCTGTACATGTATATATGTATACACAACAAACATATGTCCCATAGATATGACATATGTACATAAATAGGCCACGGCATAGCTAATATGGGTAGACAAACAGACATGCACGAAAGGTGAATAAACCGCTGCTTTCCAAACCATTGGCCAGAAAGTGGCAGTCCAGCAAGTTCTACACTTTAAACATACATATAGGTGTCCATTGCAGGACCCCAAAAATTGATCCATACGTAGTGTCAACTGGCACTGATGCAAAATAAGTGACCTCAGCAAATACGATATAGCTGTACATGCAACAGTAGCAAGTGCAAGGGTAATGACACATGTGTCGATAGAATGTATGACGTACGAACTGATATCCGGAGAGTGGGGAGTGCATATAAGTGTCTCCACACTTTAGTACCGCTCACATTAAACATGTGTAATGGGTACTGGTGAGGGGTGTCAGGTATTGGAATCATGGGTATGCAGAAGTGGGCCTAGGTGTTGTTTGGCAGAGATTTATTAGGCCCGCCCCGTGGGAGTGATGTGGGTATAGCACATGCCTATATTCTCAATAATGGGCCAAACCATCCACTGGATCTTGCGTAAACCATTGTGGGAATATGTAGGGCCCTATATCAGTGTCATGTAGGCAATTAGCATGGATGGACATGCGTACGACCAAGATGGTAACCATACCTGGCAAACTGTCAGAATAAGACAGCTTCACTAAGGCATAGTACATGAAATACAAATAGGGACTATATTAGATATACCCCAGACAAAGTCAAAACATTGATAGAATACTGGCATAGCCAGGAATATGAATATTATGAGTGTTACTAATCATGACATAGAAATGACAGTCACTATTATCTAACTGCACAGTTCATAATGCCTTACCAGTAATTTACAGAAAGACACATTACTATGACAAATGTAACAAGAGCAAAGGTCAAATGTCAGGGTGTTTACCCATAATGTGTACAGGATAGGGGTATGAAGGTAACCTGTCCAAAATACATGTACAGAACTAGTGATACTAGGTGGACAGGTGAGAAGAAAGACAACAGGACAAATGACAAAACATGTACAAGTCATACGCATGTGCTCCGAAAAATGTGAATGACAACGTATGCCCTGTGAAAGTCAATGTGGAAGGTTAATAGACTCAAAAGAAATGTGTCCCTCAGGGTGTCATGCAGTGTCACCGTTACAATGTCCAGTCCCCCATACTCGTACGTGAGCTCTGCCACTGACGGAAAGCGCAAATACCGGCGTACACATACGGTACATGATAGACTAATTAGTGCGGATAAGCAGCTGTTGGCCTGTGTGAGGAATACAACCCTCTGGGTGGGTGTGTCCTGCAATATAAATGTAATGGCATGTGGCCTGTGATGCCGACATACAGTGTGTGTATTGGTGTCAGAAAGTTGATATCTTGTATCAGACACATACTCCGCAACTGTACAGATTTACGCAGAATGTGCAGAGGTCTGCCTCATATGTTTGGTGTGTTCCACATAAAATCATTACCATTCTGGCAAATTCCTGAGAACTGAAGTCATGAAATAATGACAAACATGTGAGTTTAAGACATCAAATCCGTCAGAAAAGTCATACTAATGCAAAACCTATTATTGTGTCAACTATCTACGTTTGTAAGAGCAATATGTAAATACTGCCCCTATGTGTCCCACTATCAGTTAAGGCTTTGTCCAGATGTATGCTCTAGGATGTGGAGTGGTATGATCAGCTACAGATACATGTGTGAGGAAACAGCATTATCAACTGCAAGATAATGCAGAAGGTATGAAAAGCGCTGCAGTAGGACGTTCAGTACTGTCCGCAGGTATGTGCTGACATGTCAAATGACACAGCAGTCTACATGAAGTACCTATAGGGCTGTCACCTTTACAAATGATGATAGTGGGGCATACCCACAGCCATGCACACAACACAAATAGACATACACACAGCAAAACTAGGCCATGATACATGAAGCCTCCGGCGTGTACGAGTAGAGTGAGAGTACAGCAAGGATAGATGTCTGCCAAGCTATACAGCAAACGCCTGTAAGGGCGTGTAACACCGCCCGTAACACGAACGTTGCACGGACAATGTTGGGATTTGCAACATACCCCATTGGTATGTGAAAGCTATGCAAATATGCGATACATGAAATAGTCAGCTGTCCATGCAAGAGCAGAGTTATGGGCAGAAAATATATATATATATATATATATATATATATATATATATATATATATATATATATATATATATATAGATATAGAGAGTGAGATACAGACATACACACACAGACACACACACACACACACACACACACACACACACACACACACGTGGCAGGGTTGTGAGCAGAACACGAACGTAACCACTGTACCACACAACAGCATTACGCAGTGACAGAATGTGCAACCGTGAGTAGTAGATCACGGAAATCACACAGGCATCCGTCTAGCCTGCAGACAGCAGCATTAAAGGCAAAGATGCCGCACAGATGTTATGGTGAGTGAATACTGTAAAAGCAATGTACTGTTGTCATGCAGCTGGAAACAAACACACACACTTGGCAGGGCTGGGAATCAAACTTACACCTAACTACCCTATCACACTACAGCATGACGCATTTACAGGACGCGCTACCAATAATACTAAACAAAGCAGACCCACAGGCATTCTTCTAGGTGCGTGTCAACATCCGCAAAGGCAAAGACGTCAGCAGGATATATCTGTGGTGCGAAGCATCTAAAAGCATAACCTGAGTCCCCAGGCGGACGGGAGCATGCACACACACACACACACACACACACACACACACACACACACACACACACACACACTTGGCATGGCTGGGAATCGTACTTACACCTAACTACCCTATCACACTAGAGCATGACGCATTTACAGAACGCACTACCGAGATTACTAAACACAGCAGACCCACAGGCATTCTTCTAGGTGCGTGTCAACATCCGCAAAGCAAAGACGTCAGCAGGATATATCTGTGGTGTGAAGCGTCTAAAAGCATAACCTGAGTCCCCAGGCGGACGGGAGCATTCGCACACACACACACACACACACACACACACACACACACACACACACTTGGCAGGGCTGGGAATTGAACTTACATCTAACTACCCTATCACACTACAGCATGACGCATTTACAGAATGCGCTACCGAGATTACTAAACACAGCAGACCCACAGACATTCTTCTAGATGCGTGTCAACATCCGCAAAGGCAAAGACGTCAGCAGGATATATCTGTGGTGCGAAGCGTCTAAAAGCATAACCTGAGTCCCCAGGCGGACGGGAGCATGCGCACACACACACACACACACACACACACACACACACTTGGCAGGGCTGGGAATCGAACATGCAACTAACTACCCTATCACACTACAGCATGACGCATTTACAGAACGCGCTACTGAGATTACTAAACACAGCAGACCCACAGGCATTCTTCTAGGTGCGTGTCAACATCCGCAAAGGCAAAGACGTCAGCAGGATATATCTGTGGTGTGAAGCGTCTAAAAGCATAACCTGAGTCCCCAGGCGGACGGGAGCATGCGCACGCACACACACACACACACACACACACACACACACACACACACACACACACACACTTGGCAGGGCTGGGAATCGAACAAACACCTAACTACCCTATCACACTACAGCATGATGCATTTACAGAATGCGCTACCGAGATTACTAAACACAGCAGACCCACAGGCATTCTTCTAGGTGCGTGTCAACATCCGCAAAGGCAAAGATGTCAGCAGGATATATCTGTGGTGTGAAGCATCTAAAAGCATAACCTGAGTCCCCAGGCAGACGGGAGCATGCGCACACACACACACACACACACACACACACACACACACACACACACACACACACACACCTGGCAGGGCTGGGAATCGAACTTACACCTAACTACCCTATCACACTACAGCATGACACATTTACAGAATGCGCTACCGAGATTACTAAATGCAGCAGTCCCACAGGCATTCTTCTAGGCACATGTCAACATCTGCAAATGCCAGGACCCTGGCAGGGATTGTATAGAGAGTGTACGATCAGACATAGTACTGTCCCACAGTAAACGTATACAACCACATGGCAGTGGTGTACACGGGGCAACTATACATGTATGGAGCACTACAACAACAATACATAGACACAGTACGTACCACAGACAGTACAGCCTTCGAGATAGTCACCCAGTGTGTACTCGGTAGGCATCCATCCTGATGTTGAAGATGGAAATTCGTTGCCTGGATGACCACCATGGCAATACAGTATGTCAACGGCCATGCCCATGCATAGAGGGACATCACCGACACAAGGTGTCACTGGCCATGGCCGCACACCTGGTAATATACGTCAGTTCGGACTGTACTGTGTGTCGATCTACACAACAGCGTACTGGGCATGCTCACACACTTAGCTGTTGCAAAGGGCCGTCTTGCATGCAGATGCAGTGTAAACACGGAAGGTCTCAGTTTGGACTGTACCGTGTGTCCATCTACTCAACTGCGTACATGGACTGTACTGTGTGTCCGTCTACACAACAGCATACTGGGCATGCTCACACACTTAGCTGTTGCAAAGGGCTGTCTTGCATGCAGATGGAGTGTAAACACGGAAGGTCTCAGATTGGACTGTACCGTGTGTCCATCTACACAACTGCATACATGGACTGTACTGTGTGTCCATCTACACAACAGCATACTGGGCATGCTCTCACACTTAGTTGTTGCAAAGGCCTGTCATGCATGCAGATGGAGTGTACACACAGAAGGGCACAGTACAGAAGGGCACAGTAAGGTATAACTGTCCTCACGCACAGGGCGGTCACACATGCAGCGACCTGTACACACACAGCTGCCATCACAGCTGTCACAGGTGCAGGTCACACATGTACACACTGCAGTGTACACTGTAGCTGTCAAGTCATCATCATGTTGTCAGTGCAGCACTACACAGCCTTACAGTACCACAACACCATGTGACACATGACAACTGGCTGTACAGAGGTGTACACTAGCTGTGCAGAGTACACATGTACCAACAGGGATCCAACAGGTGTTATGCATTGCAATGATAGCAGTATACATGAACAGGTCAGCTCAAGACATACCACGGCCCTTACACAGCTGTGACACATGACTGTTGCTATACACCAATGAACACATGTCTGGATATGTCATACATGTGATTGTGTGGATGTGTGCATGGACTACACACACAACACATACATACATAGCCTTTGATGTACTTCGTGCATAACAGTGGCCTAATCAGTGCTACACACACGAATGGAAGGTGGGCCCATGTCTGTTGAATGCTCACACTACAGGGGGTAGCAATGTTGACCGGAACACATACCCTTGTACTGGTCGCCTGTGACACCCGTGATATCATACCACAGTCCATGTGTTATGTATGTCAACACACATGTCCAACAATAGCAATGCATACAAACATGGCAACAGGAGACACATGTGACATCTGTACTGTGCATGCAGCAACCATGCATGTGCAGTGGCCAATGTCCGTAACATAGTTGCACCTACCTACGACATGCAGTCGCAATGCAGACCCATCATTGACACCTGTATACGGTGACATACAAACAGCATGTATGGAGGGATGTATGTACATAACATGGTGAACCACCTGTGTAGATGTATGTGTGCAGGGGGTGGCTCACAGTTGTGTCACACACCATCCTATCATGCCATGTGCTAACAGTACGCTATGTCACTGTTACGTGACGGTGCTGACATAATGCATACACAGCGGTCAGGTGTCACCAACTATATGTCACATGGCACCTGTAACACCTACAACCTCCCGTGTGCATATAGCAGCACATTTGCTAGATATAGCGTTGGTACACATAATGCAATCAATACCACTGCATGTCTATCAAACGTGTCATCATATGGCAGGTGTATCATCACCAGCACTGCCATATGTGTCTGAATGTGTGACCAGAGATGCTGCATATCTCGGGGAATATGTCCCAGTTGTTACACATCCCTGTACACCGTTGTAGAGATCTGTACATACGTCAGTGTGGGAAGCATGACGTCGGCCGGTGTGGTGCATCACACATGTCGGCTGTCCATATACACATGTGTGGTCACCACAGTGTGTGTGTGTCTGTATGTATGTCTGGTGCTTGGTGTGAGGGTGTATGCTAATATACGGTGAGAAATTATCACTAACCCCACGTGGTGACTAACCCATAATGGTGATGCAGTGCACTACCCTGTTGATGCCATAGGTCCCAGCCATACTGGCTACCTGTGCATGTTCCTTCTCTGTGACACGTCGTGTGGGTGCATAGTACTGTGAGGGTGATGACCACATAGGCAAGGGTCCCCACCTGCACACTATGGGGTGTGCATTATAGTGGTGTACACCCCGTGAATGTGGCCAGGTTCCCGTACTGTTACAGGGTCCTACTGCTGCACTGTGTGGCCTCCAGCTACCAAGTGACACCTCACATCAACATTGGCCAGACTGCTGTGTACAATCCCTGCACCATGTCACCATACCTGTAATGTGTCCTGCTATGTATATCACATCTCTGTCCAGTGTAGCCTGTGGCACTGACCACATGCATCAGGTGCAGTATATGTGCGGACATCTGTGTCATGTTGGTGTTTCCAACAGTCAGGTTGAGGGTACATGTAGCATGCTGATAATGTCAGACGTGCCTGTGAGTAATCCACAGTTACACGTGGGGGACTGCAAACACTGCTACCTGTAGGCACATGCAAGTACACCATAGGAGGGAACCAGGGTATCACAACCAACATGGTGCTACAGATGTAACCGAGACACAGACCATGAACACATCACAATGCATGCTGCACCTGCACTACATGGTATGACCGGTGCATGTCGACAGTACACAACCTATGTCACATACACATCTGTCAGTATTCACACACAACCACTGCAACATACACATCCCTCACTATGCATACACAGGTAATATTACATACACCTCTCACTATGCTGTTCACTCTGTGCATCAGAATATTTGTGCATAACCCTGCACCGATGGTGTGCTTGACAGGGATGTGGCACAGGCTTCATCATATGCACAGGGTGATATGTTTGCCAGGGGCATAGGCTGCACCAATGGATAACATCATGTGTGTGTGTAAGGGCCGGTGAGTTGATTGGACATGTCTGTTCAGAATGCATGTGGATGTTGTGGAACCCTACAGTTGTGTTTGCTGTGTGCGTGTATGTGTGTACACAGTTCTACCATTTGTGAGGCATACACGGGGTATAATTGACAGCCCCAGATTGTACAGACCAGGTTGTACAGCTCACTGTGTCCGTCCACAGCCATGTGACCTGTGCCTGCCTGGGGTTGCACGAGCACTGTCAGGTGGAGGTACAGAGTGGCTACTGTCCATCAACACATGTCCGCTGGAACCGTGTCCCACTGAGAACATCCAGGGCCACGTCCATGTGGCCTGCTGTGTCCTGGTGTTGACAGTGCAGCACCAGCTGCACTGCTACTGCTACCAGCACTATGGGAGCGGGCATGTGAGATGGCAGGCTCATGTCGACCTACACTAGGTGGTGTTGCTGGCCTATGTCCACGTGGCCTACACCTCACTCCTACGAAATGTTCCAGCACAGACAGCTCCCGCTCGCAGATTGCCATGCCTCGGTCAAGGATTCCGACCATTTCACCCAATCGCCTATCCAGAACATCAGCAATCTGCTGTTGAGCATTTGCCAATGCCTGGATGTTGTCATTTAGGGTATGGATAGCAGCCCTCTGCAGCCTCTGCCCTTCTCTGTTCTGCCGTTCAGCACGTGCCTGTGCCGCCATTACAGTCTGGAACATGTGTCTGGTGATACCAGCTGCTGTGCTCAGTCCTGCAGGTGCATGTCTGCCAGAGGTCCTCCTACGAGCAACACCAGCCACATGCCTGTGTGGCACATCTGCAGTCATTACACTGACACCATGGTGTGTAGACACACCTTCTGTAGCCACCACACGTTCCTGTTCCACGCTAACAGACACTGACTGTCCTTCCTCTATGGCCACTGGTGATGTGGTATGTGTTGGCAGCAGAACTGTGTGCGGGGAAGAGGGGGACATAGATGGGATGGTAACCATTGGCACAGATTCAACCCCTGACAACCCTGCCTGTACCTCATGCATATGTTCATCACCGCTAGTATCTGTGGGGATACTAACATCAGATGGACCGCAGGAGGGTAACGCACCTACATCACTTGTGAATGCAAAGAAATACTGTAAAGTACAATAGACACACAGAGACACACACAGACACACAGACACACACACACACACACACACACACACACACACAAACACAGACACAAACACAGACTCAAACACAGACACACACACACACACACAGACACACACAGACACACCATGCATGTGATTTGTCAGATGGCATGCAGCATGCCTGTGATACAGCAGAGGGCATGCAGCTCAGACATTAATAGTGTTAGTAAGCATACCTCCCTGGGGTGCACACTATAGCAAGCAGGTGTCATATCAGTAGCCATGCAGTTCACACAATCATGGTAGTATGCATGCATCCCCGTGATACACCATGTGGCCCAGAACAGGATGACAGTACATATGGCTGACGTGACCTTGACATGTAATCTGCTGACATGTGCATTAACATGCATACATGTTTGACACAATGGTGTCCTGACACATGTACAGCATCATAATGGGCTTCACATTGCAGTGTTGTGTGTATGCCCTACAGATAAAATGCATGTTTAGCAAATGTGCATGAGCATGGAAGGGTATTGTGAGCCATCTACATTGCTATACAGTGTGAAGTACAGACACTGTGCCATTGCATGGCATCATGAGGCATCTATGTTGCTGTAGAATGCATAATATGTACACATTGCATAGCCATAACTGCAACACAGTCGTGATGTTCAACAGATCGTATATGGTAGACTTCAGTGACACCTCCAGTAGCTGTGCACAGGCTTTTAGGATGTCCAGTGTACCACATCAACTGTATAATCGGTCAACTAAGGCTATAATTGGACCATGTGTGGACAATGTGCAACAGGGTGTATACACATCACATGTACTGCGTGGCTACATGTCTCTGGCCATCCCCCATGGCCATGTGTGCACATGTGTTGGCCAAATGTGTGTGATGGCCATCTATCACACATGTCTGTGTTGTCCCATATGACATACACCCATAGATGTCAGATATGTCACAATCCACAGGGCTATGCAGACAACGGGTTGTATGTTTGGTATGTGGGGTATTGGTCATGCGATAGTGTGACAGTATTGCAGACAGAACACTATGTGTCTGGGACATGTCAGGTGGCACATCACAATGTGTGCACCCAATGCAGGGGCATATGACACAATGGTGACACCTGTGGGCTGCCCATATAACAGCTCACTGTGTGGTACTGTGTGCGTACCACACATGTTGTTCCAATGCATATTACATATGCCTCCATTGTGGAACACCTCCACCGTTGTATGCACAGCTGACCACACATGTCACAATGACAAGTACTGCGGTTTCAAGTCGGTGTATCATTTCATTTGTATATATTGCACATGGGTGGCCTGTGTGAATGATGGGTGATGCGACCTGCATATTGTGACTGGAACAAACATCAGGTGTGCAAGTGTTAACTGGCCACATGGCAAATAGATCTGCACTGTAACATGCCTGATACTGATGACAGTCTCACCTGCAACGGACTCATGTCTGTGCGGCACACCAGAGGTACCTGTATAGGGGTGACACAGCAGTATGAACATTATCCATGACTGTATGACAGCCACAGGTTGCACTGTGCATGTGAACACATTCACCTGTGTAATAGCATATAGTATGCACATGTGTGCATACACAGCGTAGCATACTGTAGTATGCAGTATGTGTGTCCAGATACCTTGCATATGTTGTTACTTTACATAATGTACAGTGACACATGCAACTAAATGGGATATAATAGCCATATGTGCAGTACTGACTTACCAGGCAACTCCAGGCTCATTGGTTGGGAGACACTCACCTCCAGGATGGCAGCTAGTGTTTGTGGATGCTGTTCCGTGTGTGTCCCCAGACTGGCCAGTAGCTCCTCAGTGTGTGAGTGGGGGCTGGGTTGGTGGCCTACCACCTGTTCCACCTTGTTCCCTGG
Organism: Protopterus annectens; assembly: GCF_019279795.1. NCBI lineage: Eukaryota > Metazoa > Chordata > Ceratodontiformes > Protopteridae > Protopterus > Protopterus annectens. Next base: position 425,813,034 of record NC_056744.1, on the reverse strand, counting down.
TGATTGCAGTGGCATGCTGTTTTGCATGTCGTATCAGGTCTGTGCAGTGTCTGCGCACCTGCTGGTAGGTGCGGTTATGGCCACCCACATCGTTCACCCTCCTTCGTAGATCCTGCCACAGGTCATCCCGCTGCTAGGCATGCTGTGGCACATGGCTGAACAACAAGTCATAGTTGTCATGGAGCTGTGGGATGAGGACATCATCCTCCTGGCGGCTGTATGCTGGGAGGCGTGTACGGGGCATTATCTGTAAGACATAATGATGGTGACAGGTCACAGTTTCAGAGATGTACAGAAATACTGCTGCACATACATTTCTATGACATCTACTACATCTACACAGTTATCTTTGCAAAGCATCATGACACTGACACGACTGACGTGTTTGTGTCACACACATGTCACACCCATTATCCATTAGATATCATCACCATATATGTGTGTTACCTCATTACAGTGTTCATACTCCATGTAAATGCTGTCTTGCTGTGGGCATGTCTATTTGCCTGCACTTGTGTTCTTACCTATCTGCACATGCCTGGATGTGTCCACGGTAATGCTGTTGACCTGGATGCTGTGTATATGTCACATATCAACACAGACACAGCCGTAATGGACTTGAGCAGTGACAATGCACATATACGCATGGACACCTGTACATGCATGTGTTTTGCCATATACATCTACACAGCACTGTACAACTGTTTAACATCCTGCCACAGATCGCCTGTACTGCACATGTAATAGACATGGGACAATGCCTAGTCAGACGACATTCGCAGGGATGGTTATCAACCATAGCATGTGCAGGCACAGTTTCCAAGCTGTAACAGACAGCCATTATGCCACCGCAAGGTGCATCAGTGCCACATTACTGATCCAGTCAGTTGATAGTGCATCTACCATGCGGCCATCACACCATGTATGACTGGGATGACATGTGCAGCTTTGATGGACAGGGTTGCATGGTATGGCAGGAGTATGTCACATATATGGCACAGGGATCTGTCCAGCCTGTGGCGATTCTAGTATCGGGATGGTGGCTGTCCATGACATATGTCTTATAGATCAGGATATGGACATGTAGCATGTCCATCATCATGGTGTAGCAAATGTCTTTCTGCAAGGTAGACAGCATGCTGCATAGTGGAGGTGAGAATTGTGAAGGCTGGTATCGCACATCCATGCATAGCCATTACCCCTTAAAGGTGGTATGTGATCTAATATTGGTCACCACAGTGCTGTATATGCCTGTCCAGTGATCTCCGTGCTTATGGATGGCACCCTGACATGACATGGGTACCTCATATGACTACCTAAGGGGCCTGGAGACGTCACCAAGTCAGGGGGTGCACTGCACAGCACCATCCCTTACACAGTGTCCATAATGTTGACCACAGCCTAGGTAGTTGTTTATAGGTACAGGGATGTTCACCTAGCGGTGACAATGCTGGTATCATCCATCAGACTGTGCACATATGTCACACACCTCACCCACACAGCCCATTCTGTATGTTGTTCACAACACTGACACAGCTATACTGATAGGTCATGGCCATTCACAGCCTTACATACACTGATGCCTAACATTTGTCTGTGTGGTATGGGCTACAATGAGGGTGGGGTACAACACATTAACCCTGTTCTACTGTAGCTGGCACTGGTGTGATGTGCACATGTCACTCTTGCACCTTTTGTAATTGTGAGTCTGTCAACAGGCCACTGGTGGAACACTCCAGTGACATACAAAGGTATTTGTAATCAAACATATGTGCTGTCTTGTACATCTGTACTGCTAACATCTACAGTGATAATGGTTCATGGACATGCACACCATACTCAGCAGGGTTATAGTGCGGTGCCACCCAAAATGACTGTCATCACCACTTGTGGGTTGATATTATCCAACACCCTATCTGTATTGTATGGTCATGCTGGGCACTTGTTCAGAACTTGTGAGCATGTCATGAGCTACTGATTACTATAGCACCCATTCCACACCATTTCCCACAGGTACACTGGCTGTCCTACACTTCCCAGCTTGCTTATGGTACAACAGCTGTTGTACACACGTAACACACATATCCTGTGGGACATGGTTGTATATACAGGCATGTCCAACTGTCACGTACCAGTGCTACTGCCTGTCTATATGAGGGATATGTCGTACATGTGGCAATAGAGCAATTGTCTCATGTACACATTCAATGCTCACCTCCCAACATACGACACTACAGCCTGTGGGGGATGCACTTCTGCAGCCGTGCTGGGGGCATAGCTCTCAAGTGTACCTCATTACGAAGAACGTACCTCATTTGGGGTCTTAAAAGGTGCATGTTCCTGAAGGTTCCACATTGAAAGGGTCTGTCACACATTCATTGTTGGAAATTGTTTACCTGCTAGCCATGGCTAAATAGATGGGAATCATATTAATTCATTAGAATATCTTTTTTATACATAAACCAGCCTATTTTAGCCATCCTATGCCCTTCCTAGTTAAAGCTGTTAGTAAGCCAGTTGTAAATGTTCCACGTTTTGCCCATTTGTCACGCATTATGAGGGCTAATGTTCCTCATTTTGGGAACAGGAAGTTGACAGCTATGGCTGGGGGTAATGCTGTCACCAACCCTGACTGCACCTGACAGTCATTTGGGGATGTGTAACATTCGCAACACACCCCACCCATCACATAGTCTCACATGATCTACACCACTGGCCACACCTACGAGGACAACTTGTGCAGTACATCTCCATACTCAGTGTAGGCACTAGAGGTAGCCCCCATCATGGAAGACAACATCACCAACTTATAGCCCACAGACTCATGTGTGCCCATCACATACAGCCAATAGGGAGTTATAACATTCACAACACACCAGTCATAGGTGACTCTGTAGGGAGTCATACTGCAGTTCCACACAGCAGGCTACACAAGGCGATAGTCGCTTACATCTTGCTGTTGGGTAACTGCTTCTGCAACATAACCTATGCACCCATGCCACACCTCACCAGGTAAGATGTGACTGTCATTCTCCATGTTAGTGTGACTGCCCTGTGATGCCACTTCACAGACTATGTGTGCAGAGACATGCAATAACTCACCAGTCTTATAGCCCTGTGGGTGTGGGCCAAGCCCTAGGGAGCATTTTGCATTCATCCGGACACTATACCACTGTACAATGACCGACTGTGTCACTTCAACATTTGCCTATGCTCCTATTGTCATTCCACAGGCATCTGGTATCTGTCCGCTTTGACTGACCTGGTCAAACACAATGCTGTGGCACAGATGACTTGCACCTGTCAGCCCTGGGAGTACAGCTCACATGTAAGGCTCTTGCTGCTTCTATACTGCCTGTCTTGCACAGTTTCCAATAACTGTCACCGGCAGAACAGCAACTGGCAAGCACGACATGGGGTCATGTGACACAATGCTTGCATCTTCCTCTGTGACGCACGCAGGCAAGGCACACCTTGTAATGCACCACTCAAAAATCTCTGCAGTAACTGGGACCTGCCTCTAGGCTCTGCAGAGAACACCTGCAATGACAGGTTATAGACAGACCATACCTTTCAGGCACATACCTGGACCAGCATACCCAAAGCTGAGGGGTTCCCATTTCCCACTATGTTGTGCACACATCCTTGCTAGTTACTTAGCACAATGCATCAGAGGTGCTCCATGTGCAAATAACTGTGTCCGGGACCGCTATATACATTGTAACAAGCTACAGGGTCAACATCATACCCCACGGTTAACATACCTTATTTGTTGGTATATTGGACAGTGGGCCTCAGACAGCTACTAGTGATGTGTGACTGACACTACCCCACACTTAACTGGGATAGTCACTCATGTACCGACACATTCATGAGTCATAACCTCCGCTCTGCTGGATCAACCCATACACACCACCTCCAAGACCTACATTAAACTTGACATGAACACTACCACCATGTGACTGGTGTTACACACCTGGGGTTATCCCCTCATTGGTGGATTCAGAACACATGCTATTCAACCTTGTTAGACACATCCCGGCACCACACCCATCACAGCATACACAGTACATGAGTACTACAACACCTACTACAGACGTCTGCTGACAGCGGTTGTTAATGTCATGACACCCATGCAGATGGACAATGCACATACAAATGCTGACACATACCCCAGTGCACTTCATTAGCATGTACACAACTGCATGGATCATGCTATTCCACACAGAGCCACGATGGTACACACCAGATAACAGACACCACTCTGGTGGTCATGTTCCATGGACATATGATGTACAACAACAGGTGTAGGCTGTTGCACAGTGGTGTACATTCCCATGGGTGGGGTGGCTCACTGGTCAGCTGTGGTAGGGCCACAGGGTCCCTCATCACATACTCCAAGACTAGCTACGTGAACATGACTGCGACACTTTCCAGGGTGTACCACCAGGCATTATGGTGGTATGTCAGTAGTCGATGGCAACACCCACATCTGCTGTCACATACCACAGTCACTCAGGAACATTACAGTCCCAGGTGATGTTGGCAACATGCTGGAGGATGGATTCAATGCTAACATTACACCCTCTCACTCACTACAGGGCCACAATCCATACAGGAACATTGTGGTGTCCCTGTGGTCACACCTACACAGTACTGACCTGCACTCTATATGTCCTGGGACACTGGCCCCATGTCACCTTCCAACGTCCCAGGCTGTGATGTCCACCAACCTCTGAATGACATGTCTCCCCACTAGGCCACCATATTCAGTAATAGCCTTGTTTCAGACATTGTAGCCCCTGAATGGCACACAGAAGCATTTATCACACTACACACAGGTGGCACCACAATGCACGAGTGGGACTATAGTCCTACACACCTGCCTGGACTGTTCTGCATGGCTATGGGGCACATCATCAAGGATGTCATTCACAGAGACATTGTTGGGCTCCCGTCCTTTGCTGCCACCTGGGTTGGGCTTGTTAGGGCCAGAGCATGGCCCCTACACATGGTGGACTCCTTTCATACAGTTACCAGGGCAGTTGCTGATAGTACAGGAGTCCACACATCCTACATTGTCCTCTCATTGCCTTTCAGCACCATTCTCCATTCTGGTATTGACAACATACACATCCACCTGCACATCGTACCCTATGTCTCAGGATGTTATGCAATGTGGCTCATGGACAGGACACACACAGTGAGGCCAGCATACCATAGTACCTACTACATGTCAGGTACATTTGGCATACCACAGTCCTCAGTCATAGGGCCCCTCATGTTCAGTATATGCTTCCCTGCGGTACAGGCTAGCACAGGGGATTTTCCCTGCCTAGCTTTCAAACCCCTGCATACAAAGCACCATGATTGCTCCACCAGCTGATACTGACTCCATCCATATGGGTGTCGCTGTGACAGATACATGATATGACTATCATGGCATCAAGCTGCATGACACAAGGTGCATGAACATCACCATTGCATTACACCATTCACCCACTGACTATCACATGGGTGGTAGTCCCCTACATACATATCACATTGTACATGTTTGCAGTACACACATATGTCGCACCCACTCCTGTGGTTACCGTATTGCCACTGTGGCGTGGATATCCTTCTACGTGGCCACACCTATCTGTACTGGGTGTGTAGCTGGTACATAGGCACCCATTGTACCTCTGAACTCAAGACATCTACACACATTCAAGGGTACACCACCCCATTTAGGGTGTACCTTATACAACAGCTACAGCTTTACATACCACAACATTAACACACCATGATGTTTACTGAGCTCTGACAGTTTCAGTATGCTGCTGCACTACAGACACCACATCTGTACACATTTGCATACTACATACTCAGGGGTGACCTCTGCTGATCAGACAGGGCCCATGTCCACAACATTATTAATGGATATACTCCTCATACGTGACATAAGCAAAAGCCACTGTGAGCAACATGCTCATGGATATGTGCACACATGCCACAATGAGTGGGCTGTGCTTGAGGGTTACATTCCCAAACCGGACACTCACCATGCTTTGGAACATAAGTCCTATGTAAATCACGCAGGGACACTCAGTAGCACTGTTCATGTGATACCTCCCTTGGTGGTTGGGAGACATATGTAGGCCTGGGATCACTGCAGTGGCTGTACTGTGCAGAGGTGCAGGTGACACATGGCTCTGCTGTTCACAGGACACTACCCTAGAGAGGTGACACTAGTGGGAACACTGTAGTTTTATTTATTTATTTTACATTTGTTAACCGGGCTAGTCTAACTGGATATATTTCCATTTTCAGTAGAGGCCCGGGGAGAAAAGCTCCACATAGAGATAAAAACAGTTACATAGTATGCAAAAAATGAGCAGAAATAAAATGAGGTGGGAATAGACAACTATACAGTATAACATCATAGGATTCAACATTCTCAAAATAAAAATGGAAACTTATTTCACAATATTTTAAATTTAGGTTAAAAAGAGAAAGTAAAAAAGAACAAAATATTCAAAACGAAAAGAGTGAGTAGATCAGTTAAATTTATAAACTGTCAGTAGTTAGAAATGAACCCGAAGGAGGAGAAGGATATTAGAAAGGTAACTCTTATAAAGTGATGGTAGTATTACTTACACGTAAAAAGAAGGTAAAAGGAGAGGGAGAGGGATGAGTAGAGGAAATTTGTGGGAGTTAGAGTTTTAGTCAGGGTTAAAGCACGGACATAACCAGTGATTTTTAAGGTAAATTCTAAGTTTTTGTTTGAACAAAACAGGGGTTGGAATTGAAGTAAGTTCAATAGGAAGTTGATTCCAGTGTTTACCAATGGCGTTAGAGAAAAGGGAGTCACCAGCAAGGTTGTTGGATTTAATTAAAGTTACTAGGAGTTTGCTAGAGGAGCGAAGTGAATTCAGGTTAGAGTAAGGGGTAAAAAGTTTGGAAAGTGCAGGTGTGTTATTAGGTTGATATAAAGCTCTTTGGACAAAGGAAAGTTGGGAAAGAAGCAGCATATTTTCTAATTCCAGCCAGTGAAGTTGCTGAAGGTTCAGACAGTGGTGAGTTCTGAATTGATTACCAGTCACAAATCTAGCAATACTATTATATGTGTTAGTCAGTTTAGAGAGATTGTTTTTCTTCAGGTTAGTGTAAATTGGTGAGGCATAGAGAAGAGTCGAAATAAGGTGAGAGTGGGCAAGAGTAACTTTGGCTGTCGGGGTTAAGAATGTTTTAATTCTGTAGAGGGAGCCCAATTTTCTGTTTACAGTTTTAATGGTATTATTGATGTGACAATCATAGGTAAGGTTGTTGTCAATCATGACACCTAGCAGTTTGGTAGTAGAGTCGGCTGATATGAGGGGCCATTAATAGATAAGATGGAGAAGTCTAATGTGGGGGACCTAGTAGTAGGTTTAAAGAGGAGGAGTTTTGTTTTTTTAGCATTTAAAAGTAGGCAGTGTTTTAAGAACCATGCTTCTACTGTGTGGAATACATTTTGAGTAATAGTTTGAAGCTCTGGTATGGTTTTAGCTGAGCAAATAAGAGTGGAGTCGTTAGCATATTGTATGCATGTAGCTTGGGGAATAGCTACTTGTAGGTCATTTATAAAAAGGGAGAATAGGAGAGGTCCAAGAATAGAGCCTTGAGGGACACCAAGAGAAATTGGGAGAAGAGAGGAGAGTTTGTTATCCCAGAGGACTGCCTGTTTCCTGTTAGTGAGAGAGGAAGTGAACCAATGGATAGCCTTTGGTTCTAAAGCAAGAGATTCCAGGATTTTTATGAGGAGGGGGTGGTTGACCATGTCAAAGGCTTTGGACAGGTCAATAAAGAGTGCTGAAGATAGAATATTATTATTGCGGTTTGTGTTTATAAAGTCAGTAAAGGAAAGGAGAGCAGTGGTAGTACTGTGAAAAGGCCTAAAGCCGTGTTGACAGGGAGTAAGAATGTTATTTTTAGTTAAGTGATTCATTAGTTGGTAGTGAACACATTTTTCCATGATTTTTGCTAGGGGAGACAGGAGGGCTATAGGCCTGTAATTAGAGTATTCATTGGAGTTTCCTCCTTTATGTAAGGGTATAATGTGTGAGATTTTCCAGATGTCAGGTATGGTTCCTTCATTAATAGTTCTGTTAATAAGGATAGATATGGGATAGGCTATTTCCTTAGCTGCTTTTTGGAGGAATTCAGATGGAAGTTGTGCTTACACATGGACTTGCCAGACTACATAGTACCCCACTATGCACCTGTGAAGCTGTTACATGTCCTTTGTGCATGGTTACTTGGTAGCCCTTCCATTTAGATTAGCTATCATGCTATTACAATGTCCCATGCCTACAAGCCATATGTATCCTGTTATTGTACATGCCAATAGACGATACCTGTGGTATGCATGATATGCCTGTTATGCTGAGTAGAATATCTGTCATATCTACCAACAATACTATTCATTACACATATTTCACATAGTATCCCATAATGCAAAGCATACTTGCACAGCGGGTCCACCTTAGATATGTCATTAACGTTATATGCCCATACACATGCGTGCTGTGACTGTATATCAACATATACTATCCAATGCTATGGCACGTCCTTGTTGGACATACCCTACCACTGATGGCGGGTTGTATGGAATTGTTCTGTTTAACGCCCTCATGTGGCATCCCTTGTGGTGTCTGTGCTGTGTACCTTGTGTCCCACTGCTGGACGCACAGTTTCTACAAGCGTTAGTATGCTCAGCAAGACATCACTACATAAATACCTTTCCCCACTTTATGCATTGCGGACACGTTTAATTAATGCAAACCAGGCTATACATACAGTAAAACTAATTAATACAGATCATGCTATACATAACCTTACATATCGGGTGTTCTACATACCTTGTTATCGTTACGGCATTTCGTTTCTATCTCTCTCACAGTGTTTCAACTGGTGTTCGGTATGAGCATACGGTTTGAATGTCTGGCAAGTCATCCTTATATACGTCGATACCTGTAACATGTGGATTCATCCCACCAATTGGTGTTCCTGAGTGACTAATTACTTGCATATCAGCTGTGCAGCTACTCCATTAGCCAATTACGCGGCAACAGTGGGGTATAATTGAATTCTCCACTTGGGCGTTGCCTATTTGCCCTACCTTCGGGGAGACGGTCTGTATTGTGTTTTGTTATGTGTAATTGCAACTGCTATGCATGGAGACAAGTATACTTTGGATTCATGTCCCCCGTGGATTGTGTGTGACAGGTAGAGTATTTGGTTCAACATGTGGGTGTACCTGTCATCCCAACGTCTGATAACGGAGTATTGCAAACAAAAGCTGTAACATGGCTGTTTGTTCCATTATACAACGCCTGCAATTTTGCATGACGCCTTTAATTGTGTCTCTCACATGGTATGTTGAGGGTTCTGCAGATGTAATTGACTGACTGGATGTTTGTGCTGCTATTACAGTCTGTATTGCTTTAGTTTCTAGTGTGGGGGATGTCGGTGGGTGTACATAGCATATACAGGTTTGTGGGCCTTGCATTTCTACATAATCCGTATATATGTGTGTGGGCTCCGTCCCTAATTAGAGAGCTAACAGTTAGTAGACTTATGTTATGGGATTGTACGTTGGGCCGTTGTTAATTGGTTTCTATATCGTCTGCAGGTGAGCTTGCTACTTGTATACCTCCGGAATTGCAGCGATATATCAAGGGATATGTGTAAGTGACAGCTATCCCTTGTATTTCTGTCCCAGATATTTGCAGTCATTGCGGTTGTGTTGGTAAAAGAGCCTGTTTGCCATGGGTTGCCACCTTTTCATATGGTCATTGTTGGACACTTGTGGGACACACAGCGGTGTTTACAGGCCAACACGTAGCCACGGTCAGTACACAGGTTAGCACATACTTTTATCCTCAATACATACCTATTGTTGTGGGACTTTGGCTACTTATCATATTGCATGTAACATTTACGTTTCTTACATACAGGCATAACTATTAAATATTACTATTACATTATATATGGGACATATTAATGTCCAATATAGAAAGCGTAGTTCCAGATACAATAAAGGCTGTCCTTGTACCCACGTATCACTCTATGTAGGTGATGCAAACATCGATCTCACACGGATTAATAGAAAAATGTATTACCAAAAAATAAAAATAAAATGAATAATATACTTAAACACGTAGATTCAAAAAGAATAAAGACAAAGTAACTGATTTAGCGCTTTCATCTCCAACACCAGAGACTTCCTCAGAATCCAGTTACCATTCACAATTCTTACTTTATATATCACACATAATTAATTACTAATTGAACATTTGTCTGATTAATTGCTTATACTTATAAATTAAAGGGCTAGACTTCAATAATGAATTTCTGCAACACTGAAAAAACATTTTGAATAACATTGTGTTAAATAAGCCAACATACATACAAAGAATATATATTCATTTATGTGTGTAATCAATATATATGTATATATTTTTTAAACAAAATTATTAGTATAATATTTTTAAATAAAACTATCAGTATCATTTTAAATAAATTATTAGTATTATATTAATTAATTATTTATTTATTTACTTATTTATTATTAACATTTGGTGACTTGTCTAAACATTTTTAATACTTATTTATATACACATATTATAAACAGGTACAAACAGGTACATATTTGTTATATCTTTATGTTTACACATATACATATTGAGATAGACATATGCATTTACTTTGGATATATGTATTTAACAAAATATTTATTTATTTATTTGTTGATTCAATCAATTATTAACTTTTTTTGGGGGGGGGTTTCTTTGGTTAAAATGTCAATATGTATTTATTTATTTACAAACGTGCCTTTGGCAAAACTGAATGTGTATATATTTATTTATATATTTATACTTATATATACATATATATTGATTTGACTTTGTTTCGTTACAGCCTTTTGGTTGTGTGGTTACTAGTTAGTACATATTAATGTCCTACCATCTCGGACATTTGCCCTTTGCACTGTTTTATGTCAGGACACACCTGCCCAGGGTGGGGCTGTCCCTCCTACTGTGGGACAGGTAGTAACCGTATGCCTACGGCTAGCTATACCCACACCTACTGTACTGATCTGCCTCTGACTTGGCACTAACAAACACATGTTGCGGACACACACACACATTACAGTCACACGGAGACGCACACGGCACCCTCACCGCACACTTACACAGACTACGGCACTCACAAACACAGTTGAACACAGTATCTACGTGGACCGCAACACCGGCAGCAGTGACTAAATGTCCCTTCAAATCATCATACTATTACTCGCGGCTGTACTGTTCCGGTACTGTGTTCTATCGGTCTTTCAGCCTCATGGTTATGCATGTCGGTATGTTACACATTCCATAGTTGGCGGTATCCCATTTATTTGTACCTCCAAGGTGTTATGAATGTTGTTGAACTATCTATTATATTTGCTGATATCTCTGAATACATCTATATCAACATATATCACTCTATTGCCCTTTCTATCTGTATTATATATATGCATATGTGTACATATATATATATATATATATATATCTATATATCTATATATCTATATATATATATATATATATATATATATCTGGCGGGGAACGTGACAGGCACACAGCACCACCATATGCTGTAAGGCTCATGTACTGTTCAGGTGTTGGCATTCTGTGTTCCACTAGCTGTTGTGTTTACAATGTTTGAGGGCTGCCTATGTAGGAGTCACACATTGGGCAACCTATACATTACAATTTACAGGTGGTCATGTTTGTGTGCCATCCATTTTACTGTGTGTGCAGGTGGAGAGGTGTCAGTCCGTAGGGGCCTACACTGTCAGAGTATGTGCTATACGTTCCCTCTTTGCCAAGGCATAGGCATATTGGGCATGCCTCTGTCTGCCTACTGGGGCTGGCACAGTGTGTTCATGGTCTGAATCCCTCTGTGCCTGTAATGGCCTTGGCAATTGCGGTGGGCTATGAGGGCCTTCACCATTTTGTCCCTGCTGCAGCTGCTTCCGCAGGATCATATTATGTAGCATGGCACATACTATGACGATGTGGGCACATGTGCCTGGAGAGTACTGTAAGGCTCCACCAGATGTATCCAAGCACCAGAACCATGATTTCAGCATCCCGAACACACGCTCTATGATGATTCTGGTTTGTGCGTGTGCCTCATTATGGCATTCTTGCATGGGTGTGTGTGCATTTCTGATGGGAGTCATCATCCATGGCTCCAGTGCATAGCCAGCATCCCCCACAAGATGGCCATGTGGGATGTCCCCCCTGACAAATACCTGATACAGCTGTGAGGCATGCCAGATATGGGAGTCATGGTAGCTTCCAGGGCTGCCAGCACACACATCCATGATAATGCCCTGGGCATTGCACACAACCTGGCAGTTGATGGAGTGGAATCCCTTGCGGTTTATGTAGCGCCTACCATGCTCACCAGGTGGTGACTTGATTTGTATGTGCATGCAGTCTATCGCACCCAGTATCTCCGGGTAGTGTGCCACATGGTGGAAGTGGCGCATATTGCTGGAAACTCCTCCTGCTCATTGGCATGTGGTAACATAGCATCCAGGAACTGGTGTAGTACCCTGGATGCTGATGCCTGTGAGATCCCCATTATATCTCCAGTTGGCCTTTGCAAGGTACCTGTGGCCAGTATTCGCAGGCTTACACATACCTTCATGTCCACTGGGATGGGTTCCCCTCTGTTGTTTCTGGTTCTCAGGCGTGGCCGGCACAGCTCCTCTATTTGCTGTAAGATGTCCCTGTCCACCCTGTAACGCTCTACTATCTCCAGGTCATGTAGCCCCTGGTAGGTTACCCTTGGTGTGAACACTCTTCTTCTCCTCTGAGGCCTGCGGTGGTTGTCGGCATCATCCTCCACAACACCGTCAGTCTCTAACACATGCTGATGGATCACAGCTATGGCAGCTCCCAACATGTACATTTTAAAAGTTCCCCGTGTGTTTACACCTATGCTGCAGTGTTTGGGAATACATGGGTGTGTGTAGGGTGCTTTCACACTTTATACTATTGTGCTGTGAACACCGATGATGTCATAGGGTGTGTATGTACGATCGTAGCTACAGGGTATCTTATGTGTTTTACTGCCGGAAATACTATTGTGGCACCTTTGGCGTTGAATTACATTTGGCTGCCTTGGATTACCTCTTGACCTTCCCTTTACATTTCTGCACATTGCACCTGCCATTTTCTGGCGTGCATCCTGCAGCCTACTTTCATTTGTACTTTCCTGGGCCTGGCGTATCTTGCGTTATGTGTGCTACTGCCGGTCTGCTGTCGGTTTGCTTTGCTCTGCTGTGTCAGGTCTCATATCTTTGCAATCCAATACCTCCCCTCCTTTCTTTGCATTCTAATGCCTCCCCTATCCTGTTTTGCAGGTTTCTGCAAGCAGACTTGTCAGCTGCCGTCAATTGGCCATCGTGGGTTGATTGGTGTTGATTGCTCATTAGTACTCCAATTACCCTACTTCAGCATTTCCTTCTTTTCTTCCCCTGACCTTCCTGTTTGTGCTATTGTTCGCGGCTCATGCGTCCGATTACTGGGTTTCGGGCACGTTTTCATCCCCGTACACATGCGCTTTTGGGCACCATGTTTGCTCTCAGCTAAACGATTCTATACCTTCCTCCCCACCCCTGTCCTGCAGCTTTGCTTAGCAATGGACAGGCCAGATTTGCATTGCTCCAATGTGCTTACTGCTACGGTGGCACACCCCTCTGCTGATGTCATGTATCTCCTCTGAGCCACTCCTCGGTGTTATACTGCTGCGCCGTATGGTACAACCTTCATCCGGCGGGACATTTGTGATTCAGCATTATCTGCCTCATTTGCATGGCATTGACTACTAATTCATAGTTACCACGCCGAACACTATCGCAGGCCCTTAGCAACCCTTGCACCTTGGTTGTGGTGTTCCATGCCTACCATTGTGTATTATGCTGTAAACCTGATTTCTATTACGTTGTGATTTTATGACATTTTTATATTATTTCTTTATGTTACAGCTTCTGCACACATGCCCTGTGGTTGTGCTGTGCGTTACTGTGGACATGACATTAAATGTTGTTATTTACGTGTTGTGCATCTTTTCTTATGCCATTGGCTGTGTATTTTGCCATTGGCATATGTTAACGTTGTGATACCTGGGTCTGGCCCGCTTCCATAGCTCCGATGTTCTGTTTTGGAAATTGTAAACCGTGTTTTTTGGTTTACATTTCCGTGGGCTTACGCTATGCCTGCACCACTTCATGAATCACTATATGCCTTCATTTGCATGGTGCGACACTGCGCATGGGGTGATTAGCATACCTACGCTGGGGGCTGCGCAGTTCTGGCGTACGCCGGTAGTGCACGTGGAATTGGATCGTACCTGAATCGCTCTACGGCCATATTTGGCATTATACCGCCTACGCTATGCCTGCGCCTGGCGCAAGCTTCATGAATCCCGGGGCTAGTTTAAAACTATGTAAGCCAATAAAAAATTCAAAGCAATTAGTCAATTAAAAGCACACTTACATTTTTAAAGCAGCCTGCACTGAGAAATAGAACTGTCAGGGAACCACAGAAAATAAATCAAAGCTTCCTAATAGGAATTTTCCTATATTTAAGAAAACATTTGATGTTGATTGCATCATTTAGACCGGGCTTTTTATCAGCCCCCAATCTAATCTGCCAAGCAGTTTCTCTCTATTCCACAATATTCTTGTAATCACCACCTCTGGGATCAACAGACACTTCTTTTAAAATAGAAAATACATTTTTTATATATTTTATACACTCTATAGTGAGTATAAAGCACTTTTTAAATCTTTGCATTTAATACTATATACATGTTCTCTGATACGCTCTTTTAAAGTATGAGTAGTCATCCCCACGTAATATGAATTACAACCCTACATAACCCGATGTACACTACTCCCCTACTTAAACAAGAAAAATAGCCAGGTACTTGTATAGTGTGTTCCAGGTGTGGTAGGGAAATGTATGGTCCTTCTGAAATAAACGTACAAAAATTACAATGACCACATTTAAACATCCCCATTCTGACACTCCCAGTGCACTTATTTCATAGGTTCATAGGTAGGTACTAGGCTATTGGCCCTAGGGCCTATATAAGCCTAGCCAAAAAGGTACCCTGGCTTTTGCCACCCAAGAAAATTATTTTTCTGTGCCCCTGTCAAGCAGAGCCACAGTAGAGATCCCCGAGGTGAATTTCCTGTCTCCCATCCAATCATCAAGATTTTTCTTGAAGAGTGCTAATGAGGAGCTTTGTTTGATATAGATAGGTAGTTTTTTCCAGAGTATGGGAAGTCTCTGGGACAGGAATATATCCCTCCAACATGTTCTGTTTATTGTGGTGATGTCACAGGTCCCTAGAGTGTGTATCCCAGAGGGATTGGGATTTCTTTATGTGGAGCCTATCCAACAGCTCTGGGTTTGACATAGCTTTGTATGTTAGGCAGAGATCACCTCTGACTAGGTGATATGCGACAGAGTAAAGCTGGAGTTTTTTGAGACGGTCTGCGTAGGGCATCTGTTTGAGGCTGGTAATCCTCTTTCTGAGGTATTTCTGTGGCTTTCCAGTTGTTGTAGATGTCTAGTGAGGTACATACCAAAAAGGGCGTCATACTCTATAATGGGTCTAATGAGTGATGAGTAGAGGGGAACAATGACCTCTTTTTTCCTGAATGAGAAACCTTTTGTGATGTGGTGTGCCACATAGAAGGATTTCCTGACTGGCGATGTGATTATTAAAGAAGAGACTACTGTCCACCTGTGTCCCAAGGTCTCTTATCACACTTTCGGTGTTAAGTAGATTACCGCATATGTGTTAGTTCATGAGTACAGGATTTTTACTAAAAGGGTTGACAATGCACTTTTTGGCATTGAGCTTGAGGCCATGGCTTTGACACCAGGCATCTGTCTCAGTGAGGCCCTTTTGTAGGATGTCCACATCATTATGAGTTTTGATTATGGCTCCTAGTTTGCAGTCATCTGTGAACTTTGTTAGCCAAAGACCTTCTGTGTTAAACTGTACTTCAGAGAAGTAGATACCAAACAGGAGAGGACCTAGGACTGAACCCTGTGGTACTCCACTTGTCACTGGTCTGAAGTTGGATTTAGAGTCTGCTACTTTCACAGTGTAGGTTCTGTCAGTGAGCCATTTGGCAGCCAATCTTATGACATGGGGATTTAAACCTAGTTTAGTGAGTTTATCTATAATTCCAGAGTGGGGGATGGTGTTGAAAGCCTTGGCGAGATCTAGATAGGCTGTGTGAAGAACCATCTTACCCTCATCTATGGCTTTGGTGATTGCTTCAAAGAATTCTATCAGCTTTAGGAGACATGATCTGCCTTTTACAAACCCAAACTGGGTCCAGAGTTTGGAGATTACCAATGTCATTGTTTATAAGTTCCATGATGATACTTTCCATAGCCTTGCAGACCAGGCTCATCAGGCTAATGGGGCAGTAGTTCCCAGGGTCTGTGGTGGCTCCCCCTTTGTGGAGTGGGATAACCATTGCTGTGCACCATTCAGTGGGCATAAAGCCTGAGGTGAGGCTATGATTGAACATGGTTCTTAGGTGGGGTGCCAGTTCATTCTGTAGCTCATGTAGAACGCAGCCTGGGATGTTGTCATGTTCCATGGATGCTGTGTTCTTGGCTTTGGAGAACGTGTTTTTTACCTGTGCAGTTGTGATTACAGGAACTTTGCATTCTTCCAGTATAGAGATGGGCCCTTTAGGGGATGAGAGAGGGGTAAAGTTAGCACTGAATCTATCTGCCAGGATGTTGGCAATATCAGCTGGTTCTGTATATTTAGTGCCATTGTGCTGTAACTCAGAGCAGATCTGAGTGTTGCCATTGAGATTCTTAACATAGCTATAGAATGCTTTGTGGTTGTCTTTAGAATCAGTGGCGATTTTGTTTTCATAACTAGCTTTGGAGGATTTTATGAGGGATCTCAGCTTCTTACTGAGGCTGACCACGGAGTTCCTAGAATCATGGGATTTTACTCTTTTTTGCAACAATTTCCTTCTTTTGTTGTAGAGTTTGTTTATAGCAGGGGACCACCAGATTGGCTTGCTTTTTTTGGAGGATAGCATCTTGGTTCTGTTAGGAATTGCACGATCCATGCACTCGTGTAAGTGCTTATAAAGTGCAATTGTATAGGATTCAGCACTCATACCTCTATTGTCCGTCAGCATAGATGTCATGAAATTTGCCACTTCTGTCTTAAGAAGCATGAAGTTGGCTTTGGAGAAACTTTTTAAGGTGGTTTCCCTAATGGGGGGTGGGGGTGGGATGTGGATGTCTAGGGTGATTTGCTTGTGGTCAGATCTGACCAACGAGGAATTGACCTCTGGTGTGGAACACCGGTTGCCCATGTTGGTAATGACCAAGTCTGGGATATTGCTGCCCCTGGTGAGAGTGTGGATAAGTTGATCCAAGGCCTTGGAATTTGTGAATTCCAGAAAACATTGAGCACAAGTGTTGGTACATGAGTAGTTTTCCCAGTTAATGGTGGGGTACTTGAAATCTCCCATTATTAGGGTATTAGGTTGTACCCTAATATTTTCCAGTGTATCAAGAAATGAGGAGAGGGAATCCTGGGGCATGGTGGGAGATCTGTAGCAAGCTACAATTTGGATTGTGGTCTTGCTCAGAGTTAGTTGCACTTGGATAATCTCGGATGCAATATGCTGAGCAACTAGCCTGGAGGTGTGGATATCCTTAATGAATATGGACACACCTCCACCTTTAGTGCTACGGTCCAGGTTAGGTGGCTTAAAGGTGTGTTATGAATTATAGCCTGGTAATGCAGGGGTGCTCTCTGGAGCCTTGAACCAGGTCTCTGTCACTGCACAGATGTCGATGTTCTCCATTTTAAGGAGCGCCTCGAGTGAGTGCATTTTGCCTTACTACCACTTATTTCAAGGACATTTTTAAGTCAGTTTGTATTTCTATACACAAAATTGGGTCTAGGGCCTAAGACATTATGTAAGCCACTGTTACCCTCCACAATCTTCCAGTTTTTCTGAACAATGTCTCTTATACCTTAATCATATCCAAATTACATACAGTATTATTAATAGATGTGTTTGTTCCAATGACTTGTTTACTAACAAAGGGATGTTTGAGTATAGCAGGATAAAACCTATCCCTTTTGTCCAAAATGTCAAGTTTGAGGCCATTGAGATAATCCATATCATAACCCCTGTCTAAAGACATAGAGGTAATTCTAAAAAAACTATTCTTGCAAGATTGAATGGGAAGTAGTCATCCGGCAAGCCCGGATGTACTGTCCCTTAGGGATATTCTTCTTGATGAAGAAAGGATGGCCACATTTAAAGTGTAAGTAACCATTCATAAAGGTTTCCTTTCTGTAGATCTTACTGTCAAAACATCCAGAAACTGTATTCCAACCAAGACTGACATCTAAAAAGTTAATCTAATGTCTACAACTGCTCTTGACAAACTGCAAAAAAACAGACCTTAAATTAAGGTCATGAAGGAATTGTTCACAAAAGCCATTGTTACCCTCTAGAACAAAAATCAGGTCATCTACAAACCTGGCGTAAAAATGTACATTGTATGATGACCTCAATTTAGAGAGGACAGTAACCTCCCACCATGCCATGACAATGTTTGCATATGAGGGAGCAGCAGGGGACCCCATAGCTACCCCCTTACATTGTCTGAAAAAATGCCCATTGAAAGTAAAAAAACACTATTTCCAAAAAACTACACACTAAACCAATTTGTTCTGCGCCAAGATTGAAATACAAAGAAGAAATTCCCTAACTGCTTCCACACCTGTTTGGTGTGGAATACAAGTGAACAATGAAACCACATCCACTGTAAAAATAATATGTCTCTCACATGTGTAGAAAAAAGTAGTAGCAAACTCCCTGAATTTATCCAGGAAGTCCCAAGAGTCCTTCAAACAGGACCCTAGCCCTTGTACAATAGGATTTAAAAAAGAATCTATAAGCAAAGCCAAACCCTCTGTAGCTGAATGTGGTGCCGAAACTATCGACCTAAAAGGAGGGTGGTCTAAAGACTTGTGAGTTTTGGGGATGCCAAAAAGTGTCCCAACCCTAGGTTTTTCCACCAAACAGAAATTGTATGTGTTAAGATCCAAGCTTTGATTCATCCCTCAGGAGGTTGTAAGCAGCTTTTGAGAAGTTATTTTTGTTTGACCCTAGCTAGAGGGGGGTCAAGGAAAGATGCTGGCTTTGAAAGTGACCACTTTATGATCAGATCTTACCAGGGAGGATGACATTGTGGGAGTGCTGCGGTGGTAATTCATGTTGGATAATACCAAGTCCAATATATTATCACCTCTTATGGGGGTATTAACTAGCTGTTCCAAGGCATTTGCATTCATAAAATTGAGGAATCACTGGGCATTTGCATTCTGGCATGAGTAGATTTTCTGATCTATGGTTGGATAGGTAAAGCCACCCAGGATCAGGGTAAAGGGTTGAATCTTGATAGATTCAAAGAGGTCCAGATAGGTGGAGTGGGCATCTTGAGTCAAATCTTGGGGCCTGTAGCTAGATATGATTTGAATAGGGGTCTAGTCAATGGTTAACTGCACCTGGAGTATCTCCTGTGTGTCGTACTGTTTGACCAGCCTGGAGGTGTGTGTGTGTCTTTAATATATATTGAAACTCCACCTCCTTTGGCTTTGCTGCCCACAGTTTGGGGTCTGAATGCATGATAGGATGAGTAACCAGGTAGAGCTGGGGTGGTCTTTGAACCAGGTTTCTGTGACTTCCAGGGTTAAGAATGCTTGCATCATGTGTGCCCATGATTTAACATCTCCCTTGCCTGTTGTCATGAATATTCCAGCCATGAGGCCTAGTGAATATTAAGGAACACATACTGTTGAACTGGGTATCAGCTGTCCCATGTGGATGTTAACTCAGACCAAATAGCCCTCTATATTTTTCTTGCATAACAGCAGCAGATCCATACATACAATACCTTATTATAGTAATCTTTACAATTATTATGTAGGTTAGATACTTACCTTGAGAATGCAGTAGTTGACAAAACTGTAGTTTAGGGCTGACTCTGTGTGATGCAAGTGGTACACAGCCAATACATAGATAGGTACAGGTTGTGTGGGTTGCTTGGCATCAGCTATTTTATAATATGTATGTGAGTGGGAGTAAGGTGTCAGTCCCTGGGGCCCTAGGTTGTCAGTATATGTGCTATGCGTTGTCTCTTAGCCAATGCCAGGACGTACTGGACACACATACATCTGCCTACAGGGACAACATCAGGGGCTCCTCCTCCAAGTCCTCCTGTGAGTGTGGCTGTGGTGTCACTTTCCTGGTCCTGCTCCAACTGTTTCTGCAGGATCATACTGTGTGGCGTGAGACATGTAGCTGAAAAGTACTATAGGGCTCCACCAGATATACTGAGGCACAGGAACTGTGACTTCAGCTACCCAAGTACACACACTCTATGATATTCCTAGTTTGTGCATGTGCCTAATTATGATGTTCTTGCATGGGTGTGTGTGCATTTCTGATGGGTGTCATCCTCCACGGTTCCAGTGCGTAGCCGGCATCCCCCACTAAATGGCCATGTGGGATGTCCCCCTTAGTAAACATCTGGTACAGGTGTGATGCATGCCAGATATGGG
This sequence comes from Protopterus annectens, assembly GCF_019279795.1. Lineage (NCBI taxonomy): Eukaryota > Metazoa > Chordata > Ceratodontiformes > Protopteridae > Protopterus > Protopterus annectens. The sequence goes on along the minus strand of NC_056744.1, from coordinate 425,792,310 downwards.
AGTCATGATAGTGGCCAGGGCTGCCAGCACACACATTCATGATAATGCCATGGGCATTGCATACAACCTGGCAGTTGATGAAGCGGTACCCCTTGTGGTTGATGTAGATTCTACTGTCTTCACCAGGTGGTGCCTTGAGGTGTACATGAGTGCAATCTGTGGCACCCAGTACCTCAGGGTAGTGTACTACATGGTAGAAGAGTTGCATACTGCTGGCCCGCTCCTCGGGGGTGTGGGCAAAATAAATGTGCTCACTGGCATGTGGTAGCATGGCATCCAGGAAATGGTGGAGTACCCTGGTAGCAGATGCCTGTGAGACCCCCATCATGTCCCCAGTTGGTCTTTGGAAGGTACCTTTGACTATTATCCTAAGGGCTACACATGCCTTTGTTTCCACTGGGATGGGTTCTCCTCTGTTGGTTCTGGGCCTGAGTTGAGGGTGGCAGAGCTCAGTGAGTTCTTGTACTATGTCCCTGTCCACCCTGTAGTGCTCTATAATATCCAGCTCATGTAGCTCCTGTAAGGTTACCCTGGGTCTGAACACTTTTCTCCTTCTCTCCTTAGGCCTATTGTCAGCAGCAGCACTACCCTCAGCATCTAGCACATACAGATGTAGCAGATCTGCAGCAGCCCCTAGCATTCTCTCAGTTAAAATTCCCAAGTCTGTACTCCAATGGTGCAGAGTATGGGGTAAAAATCAGATTGTAGGGTGTATGCATACTTTATAGTGCTCTACTGTAGGTGCTGCCTATAGCAGGTTGCAAGGTAAAGACAGAAAGATAAAGAAGAAAGTTAGACACCCTTCTTAAGGGATGCCAGCAACAACCTGCTCACCAGTCCACAGGACATCAAATGCAGATGGAAGAAGTATTTCCAGCAGCTTCTGAATGAAGAAAACTCCACAGAAGCTGTACTGCCCCAGAAATAGCCTACAATGAGAGAAGGAGATGGGTCCACCCTAGAAGAAGTAAGAACAGCACTAAGGAAAATGAAGTCAGGGAAAGCAGCAGGCTTAGATGAGGTCACAGCAGATATGATAAAGATGCTGGGGAGAAATGGCTCCTGAGTGTATTCCTAGTAGTGTGGAGAGAAAGTCTTATCCCAGATGACTGGAGACTAAGCATACTGATGCCAGTGTACAAAAACAAAGGGGACATCCACAACTGTGGGCAGTACAATGGCATCAAACTCCTATCACATTGCATCAAGGTTCTGGAGAGGGTGATGATAAGTGAATACGTAGAATAGTAGAATGTAAGATGGGAGATGAGCAGTTCAGATTCAGATCAGGATGCAGCACAATTGACTCGATTTTTGCAGTGAGGCAGATACTTGAGAATATGCCAGAGATGAGGAGCGAGTCCAACTGGGCATTCGTAGACTTGGAGAAAGCATATGACAAGGCCCCAAGAAAGATGATCCTGGGCAGTACTGTGGTGATTTGAAGTCCAAGAAACATTGATAGAATTAGTGCAGGGTATGTACAAGGACCCAATGACTCAAGTATGAGCAGTGTTCGGCCTCACAGTTGGGTTCCCAGTGGAAGTGGGTGTACACCAGGGATCAGCTTTGAGCCCACTGCTGTTCATACAGGTCAAAGGGGACAGATCAACAAAGTTGCTGTATGCAGGCAATATGGCATTACAGGTAGACCCTGAGCTAGAACTTCAGCAAAGGATAGGAGAATGGAATGCAAAACTGAGGGCACATGGGATGAAACTAAGCACATATAAGACGGTGGTAATGGCAGCAAGTTGGAGAAATCAGAAAAAGCTGAGTATAGTGATAGAAGGAAAGAAAGTGGAACAAGTAAACAGCTTCAAGTGTCTGGGAGAGGTGGTTGAGGAGAAAGGAACTCTGAATGAAGAGGTCAAAGGTAGAATCAGAGGGGCTGCAGCCAACTGGCATAGACTGTCAAGTGTAGTCTATGACAGAAGAATGCCAAAGAAGAGGAAAAGCAAGGTGTACAAGGCAGTGGTGCGACCAGTACTACGGTATGGTATAGAAACCTGGGCAGTAAAGGCAGAACAGTTGAAGAAGCTGTAGGTGAGAGAAATGAAGCACCTGAGAAGAGTGGCAGGATGCACACTGTGGGACAGATGAAGAAATGAAGACATAAAAGCAGAAGCTAAAGTACCTCCAATTGCTGAAAAGATCAAAGAGAACAGATTACGGTGGTTTGGACACATGCAGAAGCAGAAGACAATCTGGTGAGGAAGATTTGGGACAGACAGGAAGGAGGTGAGAGCAAATGAAGATGACCAGCAAAGAGGTGGATGGATTGTATGAAAGAAGATCTGCAATAATCTGGCATGAGTGTTGAAGAAGGCAGGGGTGTGGCACTGAATCAAGAGAACTGGTGACAGTTAACACGATACCCCGACCCCATGTAGAAAACAATGGAGAAAAAGGGGACTAATGATGATGATGATGATGATCTAGATGCTGCCTGTGTGACTGGCTACCTATGATGCATTGTACCTTCCTAATATATCATTGACATCATTTAATGGCCCTACTTGAAGTTAAGCAAGGATCAACAATAATTAATGCATCATTGGCCTTTTATATATTTTGGCGGCACATCAGGCAAATACGCATCCTATAGGTAAACACTGCTCAGCAGTCAGTGCACACACCCAAAGACTTCCATGGACAGCACAGCGGCATGCCACACAAGCAAGTGGAAACACACGCCCCATAGGTAAACAAAGATTAGAAGTTAGTGCACACACCCCCAGGCTTCCACGCTCAGCATGGTGATGAGCCATGCAAACAGACGCAGCTAAGCTCCAATCAGCTTAGAAGTTATTGAACACACCATCTCTTGATGTCAGCTACCTTCTCTGTGCACACAGACATGTTTCTCAGCCTTCATGGAGGGGATATGCAGACACAGTTACCCCATTATTGTATTCAGTATCTCTAGCTCATTTGCATAGGGATCCGTGTTCACAACCTGGATGCGACATGCTTCCAAGCCCTTCCACTTTAGCAACATCATTGCACCATTGTAGATACTACATGCAGGGTCCTGTAATACATTTTTGTCTCATGATATCAATATTTGATTTTTTCCATTTTTTTTAATAAGGCATGTTGGCACACTGCGGCACACTGTGCAAACATGCTGAGATTATTAAAAAAAAATTATTTTTATATATTTACTGCAACCTTTGCAACATGAAGAAGATAGGTTTGCTCATATCTGTGTGTGCTATGCCATTTCTGTCTGTCTACAGTACTGTACATGGAATTTTTCTGTGTACACTATGGACACTGTCACGGAGTCTGCAGAGCTGCCTATCTACTTGCTGGATCGCTCTACCTGCCTCATTTGCATGAGAGTCACCTGCTTATGACATGCTTTGCATTTCACAGATATTTCCGTGTTGATGCGCATGTGTGTGCTGCTCAGCAGTGCTTAATGAATCTAAAAATGTTCACGCCTGTGTTGGCAGCACGGCATGATGCCTACATGGTAAAAAAATGTGTAGGCTTTATTAAATTCCCCCCAATGTCTTTATGTTTCCAGATCTTGCATTCCATCAGAAAGCAGGTGTGGCTATGGGTAGAGCCATAGCTAACACCTATGCAAATATTGCTGTAAGCTGCTGGGAAGAATATGTTGATGAATGCCCATCAAGTTTTATAAATAAAATAATCTTTCAAACATTTTGTGGACAATATGTTTTTAATCTGGAAAGGTGATTAATCTGAATTAATATCTTTTGTTAAATATCAGAATTGGACTATTTACTTTCTGAACTTCATATTGTAATTTTTAACTAGAGAAATACATTTTCTGGATGTTAGACTAGAGGGGTTGAATAATGATGTCAAAACATTGATTTTTAGAAAGGATGTGCAGGCAAATAGATACACACAAAGCCAGCATGCATGCTACTCATATATTTGAGGGCATAACAAAAAACAACTTTTATGAGCTAACCAATTAAATACAGATGAGATTAAATGTGAAAATCAAATGAATAGTATGGTGCATGAGTTTAAAGAAAGAGGTTGTGATGATGAATTACTAGAAAGCACTAATTTCTATATTATGAATGACAGACATAGTATTGCCAAACCATACTTTTCAGATGGAAGTACCGGTCCACACGTTAATAGTAATCAGGGGAGGCAGGGGCATTTACTTTATGTCACCAGATACAACAGAAGAAATAATGGGGTGAAACAGATCATTTCAAAGAACTGGGGTATAATGGCTATGGTGCCAGAGATTAAACTCTAAGAACAGCTCCAACGTAAAAAGCATTTATGCTATAAAGACATGAGACAGATTACAGTTAAACAAGCACAGAAAGTATGCCCTTTCCTTTCTTTTAACTGTGTATGTTGCACAGATATATTGAATAACAATGAATTTATTCATCCTGTAACTAAAAAGAAATATACATTTAAGGCCTTTGCTACCTGTAAATTAATACTCTAAATATGATATATTTGGCAACCTGTGTGAAATGATCTGCATTCTATGTTGGAAAAACTACAATTAGATTGAAAGACTGTATTATAGAGCATATATCTGAAATAAGAAGGAAAGTCAGCACTATTGCATTAGCCAGACATATAGAAGAGGAAGGGATGGAACATGAATTTCAATTCAGGGTTATTAATGTGGTTTATAAAAATAGAAAGGGTGGGGACCAGAATAATAGGCTAGAGCTAAGCAAGTATGAATGGATTTTGAGTCTGCAGGCAGATATTGCTCCATGAATTAATACATCTATCAGCCTCAAATCCATTTTAAAGGAGAGACAAGTGATTTTAAAGAGTTACTTTTTTTAACAAAGTCATAAGTTATGAATTATGTTTAATAGTAATGTTTTTTCTAATATTCTTACAGCAATCTTTCATGTATTTTATAGTTTGTTTTCTGACTGGGGCTATGTCGCATGATTTTAATTTGAGTTTGTATAAAATAATTGTTCAGCTAATGTATTTTATTACATACTGAAGAAGGGTATTAGCCTGAAAGCTTTGTGATTTCTGTTTGCGTAATTAAAGTATTTCATCTGCTCAGCGTTTCCTAACACTGAAATTATTTTATTTGAAACCCTCGTGATCCAGGTTCAGTCAACATCTCAGGTGACTGATGGAACAGCAGGGAGAAATGGGCGTGCCTATCCTAGAGGAAGGCTGCTATGTGGGCATCTCTTGACAATGATCCCTAGTGGAGGCTGGGGAAGTTGCCTGATGAGGCATGGTCAGTGGGTAGCTGTGGGCCTGGCTGAGTTACTGTGGAGGCAAGGGGAAACATTGCATGTCCACTTTGCATGTTCACCCTGGACTATACCACAGAGCCACAAAGGGAGGGGAGAAACAGTGTAGGCCTAAGTAAGAACCCCTCCCCTGGATAGAAGCTCAGATATGCTGAACCTTGTTGCCTTCAGCCCAAGATCAGGCCCAGCAATTACTGCAGTAAGTCCATGGAGGACATGGAGCAGCTGAAAGATCTGGTATGGATGGGGCATGAGGGCTTGGCTGGTAACAATGATGTGAATAAAAAGTACAACTGGCTCTAGCCCTGGAAGAAGTTTCAACAATGTCATAAATACTGCAAACAGTGAGTAGTGACTTGTGCAAAAGAAAACACTAAGTTATTTAAAGCAGATTTTTCCTCATTAGAAGAAACTAGAGGTAAAACATTTATTATACTTTCAAAATTTGTCAGAACAAACTGTAACATATGAAACTGACAATTAAAAAATTTGAAAACCAAAGTTGCAAAAGTATACTTTTTCCCATACCTATCAATAATTTTCCCTTCTTTATCTGAAAGGCTAGAACTGGAATTAACTAAATGCTTAGTAGCAGTGAGGTCAACTAATGCTATAGCTGCTGGGTCAGGTTTAGGAATAGTGTATAAACATTTAAAAGTCAAGAAATTTTGTACACCCTATCTGTCTTTTTAGGGGCATCTGGTTAACTAACAGGGAAATTTCAGTCAGTATGACACGCCTCCTTTAAAGCAGTCAGAGCAGGAGGAATGGGTGTATGAGGTTCTTAAAAATTCTTCTGTAACAACTCGTAGTATTTTCTGAGGGACTGAGAAACCTCAGTGCTCTGCCATTGAAAACACTGGCACATTCTAGCAATAATCTCAGAGAAAAAGAAATCCCCACAGGGAGAATCACAAACTCAAACGAATAAGAAAACTGCACTAAGCTGACACACCAAGTATTTAATGAAAAAATAAAAAATACAAATTGTGGTGAGCGCTCTCACGACTAAACTCGTTGCTTCATCAGACACATGAATGAAACTAAAACCAGCATTTATAGTGTAACTAATAGTCAGCTGATATTTAAAAATCACATGTTTGCTTAAACCCATCACAGACCCTAATTATAAGACGATTAAAAATATGTAAACAAAAAGACAAAAAATGTATATAAAAGCATGTACATATATAGGAAACAAATTAAAATGCTTTAAAACTCACTATTTAAACATAGTTAAATGCCTATCACATGGTGAAATAAAACTAGAAATCTAATATCACTATAAAAAATCTCTACGGGTATATGCATATAGAAAGTGTGTATGTATATATATATATATATATATATATATATATATATATATATATATATATATATATTTTTATATATATATATATATATATATATATATATATATATATGTGTGTGTATATATATACACATATGAGGTATATATATATATATATATATATATATATATATATATATATATATATATATAAAACAAAGACACAACTATAAGTGTAAATATATTGCATAAACGCATAAGATTAACATTTCAAGTGACGAGATTTCAGAAAGAGGCCCCTGTTTAATAGCTCACTCTGTTCTTTGTTTAAAGTCAATGAGGAAATGTTTATGACCAAACCTGTATTTAGGTACGTCTTCTCTTCATCTGTTGTGCTGTCTGTTCCTGGCTCTGATATCTCTGTGTTCTCCCCTGCTTCATGGCACTCCTCGAGCACGTTTTGAAGGGCAATGGTTTTTGTAGAGTGAACTCTCCTTTTGAGTTAGTCATGTGTTAGGCATTTAACTATGTTTAAATAGTGAGTTTTAAAGCATTTTTATTTGTTTCCTATATATGTACATGCTTTTATATACATTTTTTGTCTTTTTGTATACATATTTTTAATCGTCTTATAATTAGGGTCTGTGATGGGTTTAAGCAAACGTGATTTTTAAATATCAGCTGACTATAGTTAACTATAAATGCTGGTTTTAGTTTCATTCCTTTGTCTGATGAAGTTACGAGTTTAGTCATGAAAGCGCTCATCACAATTTGTAATTTTTATTTTTTCATTAAATACTTGGTGTGTCAGCTTGGTGCAGTTTTCTTATTCGTTTGGCTTTCTACTGTTATCTGCACCTACCTTGCTTCAAGCCGTTTTGTTTTTTGAGTATTGTTTCTTTGTTACTCGGCTTAAAGGACACACCTTCATGGATACCTGGAAGAATGAGGGAACAACAGGGACCACCAATGACCGTTTTTTTACAGATACTGGATATATCAATTAATCCACTTCTTGACTTTGAATCTTCTTATATAATGGCACAAGATCCTATTGATAGCAACCATATATCTGAGTTCCTGAAAGACTTTAGGGAACTGGAGAATATGACGCATAAATACAAAAGGCTGCAAATGCAGCGTTTGCACCTTCACACATCACTCGAATGTAAAATTATTCCCCATGGACTGAGAATCCTCAATATGCCTACCTACAGTGATACTTATGCTACTTTACTCCGTAGATGACAAGAATTAAATCTGCAGTACAGTTCGAAATATATGGAACTGCTAATAGAGTTTTTTGGGCCAATTGAAAATGAACTTAAAAATGACATTATTATGTTAGAGAAAAAGATTACTAATTGTTTTACAGCTGACATTACGGCAAATAAGATGGACTAACTACAAGAAAATATAACGTCTTATGAGCGAAGACTCCAACAAACTAAACTTCATAAGCTGCAACGTGATAAAGATGAATTTTGCCAAAAATAATGTTTTCTCTTGGCCAAGGGAACAAATTCAATCAGTGACTCAAGCGAGTTCTGTACAAGGAAACAGCCAATCCACAGCTACTTCCTGTAGTCTTGATGAGAGAACTGTTGCTGTAAGACCAACAATGGAATACACACCAGCAGTGGCATTTTCTGATAACGCCACAGCGGAATTTAACATGAACGGAACAGTTAGCTCAGATAAACGTTTGAACGAACCAGGGATGAACAACAGTAACTTGAACTCAATACCAGTTACCTCCCAACCTCATTCTACAGAGAATGGCACTGTAAATAATGTTTTTTTAGACAAGAACTCAAAAGGAGAGCTCACTCTACAAAAACCATTGCCCTTCAAAACGCGCTCGAGGAGTGCCACGAAGCAAGGGAGAACACAGAGATATCAGAGCCAGGAACGGACAACGCAACAGATGAAGAGAAGACGTACCTAAATACAGGTTTGGTCATAAACATTTCCTCATTGACTTTAAACAAAGAACAGAGTGAGCTATTAAACAGGGGCCTGTCATTTATTCCAGCTAAACGGGCAGATTCAGCAGAAATGCTGAAAGACCTTAGACTCCTTGGTAGGAGCCTTTCTTTGAGAAATATTTATTCAAATAATGATGGACAGGACAATGCTAGTAGTTTTACTTATAGAAAGCTGAGTACCTTTGTCCCAATAATTAACCCAGGGATACAAACTTTTATTAATGTATGTGAGACTGGTTTTAGAGATTTGTGTACACAAGGAATGAAAAATAGTTTCTGTAATGTATCTGTTTATGAAAATAGAGCTCTACAAGAATTGAAAAGTATGCGCTCTATCGAAGGTAAACAGGCTGATAAAAGGTGGAGGGATAGTTATACTTGATAAAGAGCTGTACCTACAACAGATGAGACTTTTATTACAGGACACACATACTTATCAATATATTACAAAAATAGTTACGAATGGGGTTATGGAAAAGGTATCCTTTTTGATTTTTGATTTACTAATGACTAATTTGATAGATGAGCAACTCTTTAAGTTCTTTAGCATTGACCATCCAGTTATACCTAGAATATATGGCCTACCTAAGATACACAAAAATATTGACCCCCATGAGGCCGATTGTATCAGGAGTGGGATGGTGCACAGAACCCCTCTCTATATATGTGGAAGACAATCTACACTGTCAGTTAGATGGATGCTACACTATTCTGCGAGATACCAAAGTATTCCTAGAAAGATTGCTTGATAGAGTTATGACTATAGAAGATGACTATAGTTTTGTTACTATGGACATAGAGTCATTATTTACATGTATACCTAATGACTGGGGGATAGAGAAAGTAAGGAAATTCCTCACCCTAAATAGATGTTACGAAAATGAGAAAATACTACTTATCTGCAACCTTCTTGAGATTATATTAGAAAATAACATCTTTGTATTTGAGAATGAGTTCTATCTTCAGAAGGGTGGCATAGCTATTGACACTGCCTGTGCAAACAGCTACGCCAAACTAGCCCTAGTAAGTTGGGAACAACAATCACTACTTTCTGAAACTAATCCTTTTCTACATAACATTCTATGGTACGTCCGTTTTGTAGATTATGTTTTTATGTTGTGGAAGGGAAATGCGAGTGAACTTACCAACTTTGTGAATTATTTACATACCAAGACCCAATTTTTAAAGTTCACTTACCAGCATTCAAATATTGATATTGACTTCTTGGATGGAAAAGTCAAGAAATCTGATTTGAATGAAATAAGTAGTAGCATCTACAGGAAACCTACCCTAAGGAATGCTTTACTGCATAAAACTAGCATGCATCCTAGGCACATCCCCAGGAACGTACTTAAAGGACAGGTCTACAGGGTTTTGCGGCTACACAATAGGGATGATGAAGCAGGAGTAGCTTTAGCCAATATGAAATGTGAATTTTTAGAGAGAGGCTATTCTGAACAGGAGATTGACTCCACTGTAGAGGAAGCTGGGAAACAAAGAGGAAATAGATGCAAACTTTATTTAACAAATAATATACAGAATGACCATGGTGATAATCCTGCTCCAGGTAACAATGGCTTCAGAGTTGTGATCCAATATTCAAGTGATGTAAATGAATACACTAGAATTATTAAGAGAAACTGGCATATTTTACATGAAGTACCAGGGCTTCTAGAAAAAATTGGGAATATTCCGTCATTCTCTTTTAGAAATAATAAGTCCTTAAAACAACATCTATGCAATAGAACGGATATATATAAACCTACTCGATCAGTACGTAAAGGTACTTTCCCATGCACGGCGATGTTCTGCATGCAAATATTTATACAGTAATAGGACTTTCACACGCTCTACACGTAAATTTACAATTCTAAGTTATAATTATGTTGACTGCAGAACTGAAAATATTGTTTATTTTTCTTTTTGTCAGAAATGTTATGTGTATTACGTGGGCAAGACTAACAGAATGTTCAAGGCTAGAATCCTTGAGCATGTCCGAGACATAAATAATGGAAAGGAAACCAGTGCTTTAGCGAACCATGTTAAACAGAATGATTCTACACACACTTTTAGGTTTTTTGCCATACAAGTTGTTCACCTAAACATAAGAGGTGGTGATATAGAAAATTTGACGGAAAGTATTGAGCAGAAATGGATTTTCTCGCTTAATGCTGAGAGATATCTTGGTCTCAATGGTATTACTTCTTTAAAACCCTTTCTGAAATCTCATCGCTTGAAATGTTAATCTTATGTGTTTATACAATATATTTACACTTATAGTTGTCTTTTTTATATATATACCTCATATGTGTATACACACACAAACACACACACACACACACACACACACACACACACACACATATATATATATATATATATATATATATATATATATATATACATATATACACTTTATATTTGCATATACCCGTATAGATTTTTATAGTGATATTAGACTTCTAGTTTTATTTCACCGTGTGTTAGGCATTTAACTATGTTTAAATAGTGAGTTTTAAAGTATTTTAATTTGTTTCCGATATATGTACATGCTTTTATATACATTTTTTGTCTTTTTGTATACATATTTCTAATCATCTTATAATTAGGGTCTGTGATGGGTTTAAGCAAACATGTGATTTTTAAATATCAGCTGACTATTAGTTAGACTATAAATGCTGGTTTTAGTTTCATCCATGTGTCTGATGAAGCGACGAGTTTAGTCGTGAGATCGCTCACCACAATTTGTATTTTTTATTTTTTCATTAAATACTTGGTGTGTCAGCTTGGTGCAGTTTTCTTGTTCGTTTGGCTTTCTACTGTTATCTCCACCTGCCTTGCTTCAAGCCGTTTTGTTTTTTGAGTAAAGAATCACAAACTCAGCTCTTCTTTGAGTCAGAATCAGAAATCTGAGGAATAAGCCCTGAATTTGTCCCTGCATGTTCCTGTTCAGATTCAGAATCTTGAATCTCTTCAGGAAAATAATAATTCCTCTTTCTTTCACCAGAAACTACTTTACAAGAAGGATCAATAGCCTGAACTAAACCCTGAGCCAGACCCAGTAACCTATTCCTGTTTAAAGAAATTTGACAAGGAATAGACAAATGCTTGGTTTTCTGTTTCTTTTTGACAGGAAAAATGGGGCCAACCATGTTACTAACAGCAGCAGCTGCTCACCAGGGATGAGCACAGCATTCTGGTACAACAGGAAACCCTTCCCTGTTTCCTCTCCAAGGACTAACAAGAGTGACTCTTCCTTGCCCACTTATGGGAGTCCAACAGCCACAGTAGACATGGCTAACACCAGTCTATAGTGAATGCAGGTGCTGCACCAGAGGGATTTGAAGTAAAGGATGAGTGATATGAGGTACAACAAATGGCCACAGCAGAGTCACCCACCTGTGGCTGAGTCAAAGTGCTAGCCTGCTGTCATGGCAAAGGCTGTTTGCATAACTTTTTCTTTTTGTGGCTGGAAGAAGGACAGACCATGGGACTGGTAGTCTGTTCCATGGTCAAGCCGAAAATGGTGCCTCTTTCTCAGGGAAGACAAGCAGTAAATGTCAGTAAAACTATGAGTCCACAAAAGTTACATTTTTTTTTATAAAAATAACAGAGTAAAAAGCATGTTCAAACATTTTACTAATCCCACTAAGGAAAAATTACCCCAATTATTCCACAGAAAATATGTTTTCAAGTTAGTTAGCACCACTTTTAAACTGACAGAAAAATGAGGGCTCCATTTAAAAGTACATTATAGTCTGAAGATGATCAATTAAAATACAACACTCCTAGCTTTGAAATAATTATCCCGAAAAGGAAAGTAATAAAACATCAAAGTTTAAGAAAATGGAAGTTGTTGTATCAAAGGAACGTTATCTTCCCAACAAAGGAAAGCAAAAGCCTACCATAAATCCTCAAAATCCCTAGGGAAATGTACTGTTCCGCAGAAATGTACTGTTCCGCAGAAATGTACTGTTCCGCGGCAGTAAAGTGCTGAAGGGCTTTGCTCCTAAACGTGTCTTTTGGCAATCTCTGCTCAAACTGCTTGACAGTTTGGATGTGTGGAGGATGCCGTGAAGCTTTGGAAGCTGGCTAGTAGTTATACCCTTGGCAGAATGTAACCCATATAGCTAAGTTTATTGTAGCAGTGATCAATATGATGAACATTTAAGGAGACTCTTGGAACTAGCAAAAATTGCATCAGTGTATTAAAATTTTAACAAGACTGATGTTGGACTCATGTTTCTGTTGTATTGCTTATAACTAGTGGGTTTGCCTAAGTTGTAAGTTAATAATGCTTAAGAAATAAATTATTGCCTGTCCATAAACATTTTGTTCAAAACATCAGCAAAATCAATGCATCTCCAAGCAGAGTAATTTTAAGATCACCAGGTGAATCATTTTCATGTAATGTTCAAAGTGACTTTAAGTGCAATCTTCAGATATAATGTTATCTTATTCAGACTATATACTAGCTTTTACAAATAGTTTAATGCATTTTAGTTTTATTAATCAGTTTGTGTCAAGTTTATAGCCTTTCTGTGCCTCTGTTAGCTCAGACTGAACATATCCCAAATCTTCTGATCATTAATGTGCTCTAATTACATTCAAATATCACTAGTAAAGATACACAGAGCTGATGGCCAAAGGGGGGGGGGGGAGAAAAACATAATGCAGAGGCACACAGAGTTACACAGCTGAGACATAAATTCATGGGTAGGATACCCATAGGATGGTTTTAAGAATATTTTAAGAATAACACTAAAAACTGGAATGATTATATGCAAAAATCTTTCTAGGCCCGTTTTTTTTTTGTCTTGCTGAGTGGTAGTTGGAATACTCAGTATATTGCTAGAGTAAATAATAAAACTATTAGCAGCAATAGAAAGGTAATTAATGATGACAAGTAATCAGTAAATCAGTAAATCATCATATACAGTGACATGCTCCCCTCAGCAGATAACATTTCAAAATGATACAGGTAAATTGGGATCAGCTCATCAATGGGCAACAAAGAAAAAATAAAAAAAACTTTGTTTACAGTTAGGGAAGGAATCCACATCTTCCCTGTTCTGGTGTGCATACACATGGACATTTTAACATAGATGCTTTTTCACCCCACACAGAATAACAGTAAGTACAAGAAAGATGAAATTAAATGCTGGAGATGTGGACACCCTGATACTGACTGGATACATATGGTTGTTAATTGCAAAATAATTTCCCCACTTTGGTTCGACTTTAGATACCTTTGTAAAGCTCTATGGAATGACAAAGTATCATTTCTGACTTCCTTATCCTTTTCAATGTTCCTGTTCCTGAAGTCATTCCTAAAAAACAAACATTTTTACTATGGTCCATCCTCTCTATAGCAAGGAAAACTGTTACTAAAAATTGGAAATCTCAATCTACTCCTGTCCTCAAAGTTAAGTTTATTCATCTTGTGAAATGGGTCTACTTGATATGGCCAAAATTTCAAAACGTCGACTTTCATATGGCCGAGACCATATGATCGACATTTGAAATCTCGACCATACAAGTAAAATGCAAAACACAAACACAAACTTACCTTAATGCTGCTAGCAGGGGGGCTTCACCCCCCTGCACCCCCCATAACTTAAATATACCAGCTCTGAGATTGCACTACAGTGTGGAAGTGGAAATCTTTCCATTCCGCTCTGTAGTATGATACCGGTTCCCCATGGTCGACATTTCAAATGTCGATCATATGGTCTCGGCCATATGAATGTCGACATTTTGAAATGTCGATTATTAGAAGGGGACCCTGTGAAATACATTTGTAAAAACAAGATTTCTACTTTAAAAGCAAGGACTAATAACATAACTCATCATTTAATTGCATGGACAAAATTGTCTAATCTTTTAGAGAAACATTAAATGTTTTCTTGTGTACATTACTTTCTTAATTGTTATGGGTATTATTTATAGTTTATTTGTTTTTTTTTTGTTACTATACTGTTAAGTTATTCCATTATAAAATAAATAAAAACAAAAAAAAAAGAAATCATAACTGAAAAGGCTAAAATGGTGCAATTATTTCAACAGAAATCATAATCAAAAAAACTGAAGGAAGTAAGGAAAAACAAACAAAGTTAGTACTGTATACTTGAATCATTCTAGAATTAATCAAATGCAGCATATTGAAAAAGAAATGACACATAACTGCAAGATATTATAACAGGACATAACGAGATGGAACCTAAGACAATATAAATATATCTTTATTCATATAAAGGGTAAGAAAAGGCAAGAAACAGTCTTTTACTAAGCAGTAGCTGGAGCAAAGACAATTGTATGAAAGCACATAGAAAGGGTCAAAATAGGACCAAGCAGGACAATAGATTAGATCGCATTTCATGTCTCGTGAAGTAAATGGATAGACTTGGCTCAAGATGGCAGATTAAAGTAAACTCTCTTAGATGTGCTCTCTTATTGGGTGATTAAACATGAGATGCAGCTTCCTGTTTGAAGCCACAAAGAATGGAATAGATTACAAAAAATGTTGAGAATGAAAAAGGCGAGAAAACGAAGGGCCTACAGAAACTGATGAACGGAGTGAAAACAAAGTTTGCAAACAGAAGAACAGATTCCAGGAGCCCAACATGAGAATAAATAGGATCCCCAAGACAGTATAAGAAAAGTACTGAGACCTATATTCCAAAAAGGAGTAGTTAAAGAGATGCAGATGTGCATAGGTCTGAATGAAGCAGCAGAAAGAATCCTTGCACTGAGAACTATATTCCAAAAAGGAATAGTTAAAGAGATGCAGATGTGCATAGGTCTGAATGAAGCAGCAGAAAGAATCCTTGCACTGAGAACTATATTCCAGGAAGGAATAGTTAAAGAGATGCAGATGTGCATAGGTCTGGATGAAGCAGCAGAAAGAATCCCTCAAGAGATAAAATAAAGACACAGGAAGCAAGATACACACATTGCTCTACATGCAAAAAACATAACTGATTTTTTTAAGGAGAGCTGCTGAGGCTGAATATCCAAAACTGCAACATGTTCACATTTAAATTACTTAGGGTTATGCCAGAGAGTGCACAAGAGCATTACTGCTTATAGAGATGTCAGGAAACACCTCAGAGAGAAGAACAAAATCCTTTGAATGCTTGGCAGTACCAGACATCATGACAATAGTTCACACGTTCAAAGTTGAAAATTGAATACACCTGAGAAGGTTATGCAGTTTGCTTAAAAATTCAGTCCTGATGCTCGCTACTGTACTCCTCTGTCAAATCACCTCATAATAAGAGACAGAAAAAACTTGTCACAAAGAGACCCAGCTCCCTGTAACAAACTAGCAGTTAAAACAAGGCATCAAGATACGTTAGCAAATGTAAAAAGTCCATTTTTGAGCAGCTATTCAAGGAAGTTGTTTGTAAATGCTTTAGGGCACAATGAAGTAAATTTTCTATGCAGTTTAATTGAAATTGTATTAGATGGCAATTATTTCATGTTTAATGGTCTTTATTACAAACAACGTAAGGGTGCAGTGATGGGATCCCCAGCGGCACCGGCATATGCAAATATTGTAATGGCTTTTTGGGAATCAACAATTCTTACAGAATTAAGCCAGGAAAATAACATAACTCTTTAAAAGTTTTAACATTCTAAAAAGTCAGACAGTCTCACATCTGTTTTCCTTTGCCATTTAACTCTTCTTTCTCCTGTGCTCCCAGTCTCTAGGCTTATCTCTGCAACCTCTATTTTTTACTCACTTCTATTTATTTATTTTTATTTTTAAGGACCTAACAATGTAACATATCTGAAGTGTAAAACTTAAGTTTAATTGTACTGTTTATTGTCTCTGAACTGGGATTGTGACAGAAATGGGATTAAGGTTTGGCTTAATGGTTAAAGTGTTTACCTCATAGACACAGGGTACAAAGTTTGATACTCACTCTTGTGAGACACTGGCTAGTCTTAAAGTGGTCCACAAGGGCAGCTAGCATATTAATTAGTTATGAAAAGGGTCTCTGGACCAGTCCACCTATCCTCTTACAAGATATGTAAATAAATAAAATGTACTTTCCAAGATACAGTGCTGTCCAGTGACAGAGAGCACAAAACAATATGTGCCACTAAGAATGCCGGGAAATGAAACAGTGATGATACTGAAATGGTGATAAAGAAAAAGATCCATTTGTCCCCACCCCAAAAAAAAAAAAACAAATGCTCTCAAACACCTGGTATCAACAGTGGCAAAAAAGAGAAGGACAAGACATGGAAGATTCCAGATTATTTAAATGTGTAGATGGCAATTTCAGTGATTTGTAAGAGAAGAATGACTGAGCACTGGGTGAAGGTGAAGGAGAAGATCTGGGGTAAAGAACTGAAGTGGCTGGGAGGCCAATGGTTCTGAAGAAAGCATGTGGAAAGGGTACACACACTGTGTTTAACAGGATGTGTATACCAAATACTCTTCAAACTTACTAGCAAGATATGACCAGTTAAATGTTTTTAATCCCTTTATTCTTATATACACATCAGGCTTATTTTTATCAACTAGCAGAGAAGTTATGGATAGCAATTAATAAAAAGCTAAATGATTTTACTTGGGAGGGGAAGATGGCAAGAGTCAAGTGGGATAAACTTATTTTTCCAGTAGAACAGGGCGAATTGGGATTGCCCAATCGAAAAGGGTATTTCAGAGCTACACAGTTAAGACTCCTATACATAGCACAAGCAGAAACCTATAAATCAAAGTGGAAAGGGATGTTAATAAACAGGGGGAAGCTCTAGAAACAAGGAGAGACTAGGATTTTAGAAGCAGATATTTAAGGAGAATAACAATAATCATACAGAATATTATATTCATAAAGTAGCAGAAAGTTTTCTAAGAACTAAGCCAACATGGGAATGTAGAAAAGAAATTCTTCTGATAGGGATGGCTGCAATTAGGGATACAGACAATAGGCAAGAAGGGACTGGAATTTATTGGCGAAAACTGTCAAAGGAACTAAGGTATTGGGAGCAAATAACTAGAAAGGGAAAGGTAACAGAATGTGAAGACACCGAGAATGTATTCAGACTGTAAGTTAGAGATTGCCTTCCCTATCAATGATTGATATCAGAGTATAGGCAAAGAGAAAGAAATAGGATGGGTCCTAAATGAAAGACCAGAACTGGTAGAGTTTTAGAAGAATCTAGAACAGAAGCTGCTGTTAAAAGCATTTCACAAAAAACAATGGGGGATATTTGTATGTCTCTCAAATATGCAACAAAATCTAGATTTAGGATTTTTTGCTTGGAAATGTTACATAGATAGGCATTTTTATACACCAAGTAGACTCCATAGAATTTTTACTCAGGCAGACAGCAAATGTTGGAGGTGTGATGGGGAAGAAAGGTATACTTGGGAACATATTTTCTGGGAGTGTAATAAGCGGGCAGAATTTAAAGATTCCCTGCAGACTACTCTATCAGAGATACAGGGTGAGCAAATTGATGTATCTAGGGAAATGATTTTTATGAGCCATGATACAGAATTAGAATTGCCTAGACATAGTAAGGCCTTACTGAGTCTAATTATGGTTGCTGCCAAAAACACAGTTACTAGAAAATGGAAATCAATGTCTAAACCAACTGTTCTAGAAGTAGTGAATATAGTAACAGAGATAAAACAACTGGAATTGGGATCTTCAGAAAAGGGTAGGAGCAAATTACACAGCAAATGGGAATTGTGGGAACAATACATACAGGAAAAGAATGAGAGTTAAAATAAAGCAGGATTTGAATGCGTTATGTAAGGTTTGACTGAATGACTGGGTAGATTATAATGATGTATAATGCTTGCAACTAAGATTATGTCAATATGGTTTGTTTTAATTTATATAAATCTATGAGTGCCTTTGTCATAAGTGATAATTTAATAAAGACATTTCTTGTTAAAAAGAAAACATATTATTAAACAAGCAGTCTCTGCTGTAACAGATTTAGAAGGTAGAAAGAGAGAGGTGCACCTGCATACAAATAAGTTTGATGATAAATAAGACTTACTTAAGAATTAATAATGACAGGAGACCAGGTGGATAATAAGGAACCGACTGTCTAAGAACTGAAAATTGTGTAGTACCATCTGTTTGTTTGTTTGTTTGGGTATTTTATTTGTTTAAATTTGTTGACTGGGATAGAACACTACTCCAAATGGTTCTTTAACAGGTTCAGTCCATAAGAAGATAAGTAATAACAGCAATTAAGGAATACAAACTCATTAGTAAAGCTTTTTTATATGCAATGAATTATGGGAATAATACAATAATTATAAGTCGGATAACTATAAACCTAGTTAGAGTAACATGCTAGCAATAGAAATCTGTACAATACAGCAGCATTGAGAGTTACCATCTATGAAAATGTTAAGGTTGAATTGAAAGACAGGAGATAGCATAAGGGAGGTAAAGGCTATATAATGCAATTACAATACAACACAGCATGTTAAAGTAAGGAAAGGGAAGGCTTGAAGTAGAGTGTCTCCTGCATATATAATGGATGTTTTTGTTAATGAAAATTCGTGCACCCAAGGGAGGTCCCCAGAACCAGGATACGCAAATGAAACAAGCAACACTCGTGAATAAAACCAGAAAGGAAATTTTATTAACAAATATGTTGTTAACAAGTTGGAGTTGCAGTGAGGTAATAAAAGGAAGGAATTAGAGTTAAGATGAGTTTTGTTAGCAGAACTAATGGAAGAGTTTAGACAAAGACTTGGTTCGATGCCAACTGGGAGTTCATTTTTTAACCATTAAAGGAGGGTGAGGAAGGATGTAAAAAAGAGAAGGGTGGCCTGAAGCATAATGTCCCCTGCATGCATGTTAATGAATCAGGAGAATTAAAGCACAAAATAAGTCTTAGAATAAAAGGAGAAATTAAACACAGTATAAGGGACCTTGGTGTCCCAATTCTGTCTCTGCTAAATTTGCATAGTCTACAGCAGAACTGAAAGATGCTTATTCAAATAGGAGCTGGTTGTACAGTTGGTAGGTATAATACAGTAGCACGGAAGTTCTATACTATAAATGGATGAAAGGAACATTACAAGGTAAGACAACTAGGTTGCCATTCTATACTTGGAAGCAGAGACATTTCTTGATGAGGAAGGACTTGACACTGGTATGAAAAACACTTAGGAGCAAGTCAGGGGTAGGGAAATAATTGTACTACTGAGGTAAGAGTACCTAAAGATAAAATAGAGCTGCAGCTGCTGTGTCACCTAAGATGTATGATACAAACTGCTTAATTACTATGTGATTTCCTTTCTCATCTCTCCATTCAAACCTTCACTTTGCTATATTATGTTGCAACATGCTGTCTCTATTATTTGGCTCTAATATAATTAAGTACCTAATTTTAATTCTTTTTTTGTTAAGTTTGTATTTATGCATCTTTAATTGGAGGAAAAGGTTCATGTCTTACCAGATATTTGTTTTTGCACATCTGCACTCAGTGGCATTGAGGTATAAAACCTTGATTATAGCGCAACTGGCCTGCATTTGTTTAGCAGCTGGGGTATTAAGAGGACATGTACACTCTGGCACACCACCACAGTTGATCACCGGTAGGGGCCAGAGACATTTATTGGGTGTTGTCTACAAGGGATGGTGGGGACAGGGCTTTGCGGGGGTCACAGTCAGAGGCATGAACAATAAGATGCAAGCTTATTGCACACCATCACCTTTAATGGCATGAGCTGATGCAGGGCTCAGAATTAGGCCTTAAGGAGAACATTATCTCACAAAGCAGCAGTTTGACACTGCTTCAAGGTGCCTTACTCACCAAACAAATCCAAAGCATAGGTTGGAATTCGTCTAGCATAGGCCAAGTCAAGTTAAGCAGACTTGGTGAACAAGAAGAGGTCTGGGTGCAGCTGATGGCTAGCTGTGTGGAAGGCAAAAAAATGCATATATTTTTTTGTAATTTTATTATATTTAGATGATGTCATATTACAATATAGACCATGTTTTGTTGTACAAATGTAATTGATTATTATTTATCTGTTTGCTGTCTTGCTGTTTTTCCGACTGTTTGTTTTGCCAGCTGCACAATATTGGTTAACAAATACAGATAAACATAATAAATAAGCGAGGAAGTGAAAAGTAGCTTTAAGAAAATTCTGTATATAAAATTATTCTTGATATCATTGTACTCAGTACTTGAAAGTGAGAATGAAGTGATAACATTTTTGAGATGGAATGATACTTATTCAAGGAAGAGAGTCAAGAAAGGATGCAACATAAAGTCACCAGAGGTAACGGCCACTATGGAAAACAATGAGAACCAGGCAGACTGTCTCTTCTTGTGAAGAAAGAACAGATAGGATTTATATCATGGATAATCTCAGCAGGCTACTGATAAGAGCTGACAGCTTTCAGGAAAAGGTAAGGTGAAAATATCAGCAGAAGTGCCAATGCCAGCATCATCATATCAGCATTGCTTATTAATGAATGTAGCCTTAGGGAAAAGCATTTGGGCAAGAATAATTCCGAGGAAAAATGACAAAATCTATGCTATTTTTAGATGATTTCCATTGGCAGAAGATCTTTGGGGAGAATACATTGGAATAGCTGACAAATTTGGAAAGCTGTTGATGCCTAAACATATCTTGAGTAAGATGGTTAGGGTGCAGTTGACAGTGCAACTGTAGAGGTAGTGGGAAAAGGGAGGGAGACTCATGGGACATTATAGAGGGGACAAGGATCTCAGGTTTTTCAGCAAATCCAAAAAGTATAGGAAGATATGTGGAGAGAGTATGCTAAGAAGGAGTTGAATGTGTGATGTAATATCTTTGAAGTGCTTTAAATTTGACACATTATGCACCATCAGCCATTACCCTGAAATCATAGTGGTGTAAAGATTTTGAAAATGGGAAATTATAATATAAAATCAGAGCATAATTTACTGAAACCAAAAAAAAAAAAAAAACTGAGAAGCATCTAAATGACACTGGGAATCCTGGGTAAAATATGGTGATGAAAGGAGACCAATATGGATTTAACATGTAAACATGGGGAAATGAGGAAGTGACTGACATTTGAAAATTTGATTGGATGGCAAAAGACTATGCTCGTTAATCCAAAAGTTTCATAGAATCAGAGACTGTACAAGGACTCTACGCCATGTCGACATTTATGCCTTGCAGTACTCACTCTTCGATCTCACTTCCTTTTTCAGTGACCAATAGGCCAGTCATACTGGAGTGAACTTATATAAGAAACTCAAGAGTGAAGTTAGTACAAATACAGGCAAAGGAGAGGGAAGGAAAATCATGGTAGGCAATGCTGGACAAGAAATCAGGGCTAGTAACATAGTGACATCATTCTCAACTGTCCAGATTTTCGCAGAATGTCCAAATTTGTGCTTCATATTTTTTTGTCTATTCCTCATAAAATATATGGTTTTCTGGCAAATCACTAAGGACCGAAGTCCCTCAGCAATGACATCTATATGAGTTTTGGAATTTGTTTCCTTCAGAAAATGCATGCTAACACAAATCTTGTTATTCTAGCAACTTTCTGAGTTTATAAGAGCAATATTTAAAATTTGTCTCTATTTTTAAGCCTTTGTCCCCCCATTATTTTAGGTTTTGTCCAGATTTCTTGGACTAAGAGATTGAGAGGTATCACTCAGGAAATGCAGCAAACCACAACAAAAGAACAGCGAAAAGCGTGTAGACCAAAAATCTTCACCCTTGGATGTTATAACAAAATTTCAGCAAGTGCAATAAATAAAATTCTTATATTCCACTTCCTTAAGGTTGTAACAGATGTACCAGTAATTCTGAAAATCGTCACGACAAAATGATAAACAAAGTAGTAGGATAAGAATCTTTATTCATCAAAACGAACTCCAACACAAGTGCTTTCACCCGTTTATAACGGGCTTTTTCAAAAAAAAAAAAGAAAAAGCCCGTTATAAACGGGTGAAAGCGCTTGTGTTGGAGTTCGTTTTGATGAATAAAGATTCTTATCCTATTACTTTGTTTATCGTTTTGTTGTGACGATTTTCAGAATCACTGGTACATCTGTTACAACCCTAAGGAAGTGGAATATAAGAATTTTACTTATTGCACTTGCTGAAATTTTCTTAGATTGAGAGGTATGACTAATAAGGGTACAGAATTGACTTTATATATAATGATATGACAGACTATCAAACTCAGTGACACTTGAACTGAAAAAGACTGGATATTTTGTCAGCTTGGCAAAAAGAAAAAAATAAGTCTGAATTTCCATCCTTATTCATTTTTGTTTTTGAGGCCATCACTGGGCCAAAAAAAAAAAAGAGCTTGAAAATGTACCTTAGAACATTTAGAACCTATAGGCTCTGGAGGCATTTCAGAATTATTTCATCCAGATGTGTCAGAGTGTACTTTTTTGTCAGTCCCACTGTGATGTTATATGTTTGGTCATACCTCCTTGGTCCCACTTTGGACATCTGAAAATGTTTCAACTCTAGTACTGCACTGCTGTGTAACTTATGAAATAAAAATCCATCTTCAAAGTATGGACTAGGACCTGCAGCTACAGCCTTCTTATCATCTAACCACCAAAGGCCAGAGGGTACACAAACTTATAAAGTTCTCTTGAAACTGTTTTCCGGCATCTGTATTGAAGTGTATTCCTGTACTGTTTTGCTTCTATTGTAACTCCCAGTTTGTGGTTGAAATCGGTCAACTCTGGATCAGTCCAGTACCCCTGTTAATTTTATTTATTTATTTTACATTTGTTGACCAGGCTAGTCTAACTGGATATATGTCCATTTTCAGTAAAGGCCTGGGGAGAAAAGCTCCAAGCATGAACAGTGAAAAAGTTTACAATATATAAAAAGACACGTAAAATCACAGTACAGAGGCAACACTGGTCAAAAAAAAAATTATACCAAACACAATAGTAAGTTTGAGCAAGACTCAATTAGGAGAGAAAACCCTTTTATTTTATCCTCATACTACCACATGGTAAACAAAGAAATAGCACTGAAATAATGGCATGACCCCTTTCAAACTTTTTTAACTTTTAGTTTTCTATATTTCAGAAAACATTTTATATTAATGGCTTCATTTAAGCCTGGTCTTTTATCAGCTCCCAATTTCACCTGCCAAAGTGTTTCTCTTTGCTCCAAGTAGTTCTTAAAATCACCACCTCTAGGGTCAGGTTCTGCAACCTCCAATATTGAAAATAAATTTTTTTTTATATTTTTTTACACTCCTCTGTGTGTTTAATCAATGCATTGTTGGCATCCCTCTTTTTTATACTGTAGAAGCGGTGGTCGAGAAGGCGTTAGTTAGTAATGAACTTCAAACCAATTCTACAGGTTATGTCGGGAATTCATCAGGAATACGTCCAAAAACTTTTTTATCAAAAAAGACAAGAACACCAGGACTTAAAACGATAAGGACGAGGGGGCAGATTTCATCTGAATCATCAATTGATGAACAGTAAGAGAGCATACTGACAATTTTAATGTAATCAACCTATCTGCCATTGTTTGGACCAATGACCAGATACAGGTTTTAAAATATGGCTTCAATTTTATACCAACAAAAAGAGCTGATAACAGCAGAGCAATTGTTAACTTTAAACAGTATACTCATAGACTGAATTTAGAGTACTTGTTTAAATATGTTAAACATGACACTTGTTTTTTGAAACCTTTACGTTACACACCTGTTTTACCATTAAGGTATTTGAGGAGGTGTGTTTATAGGATATTAGAAATTACTTAGATAACTGTACTAAGAACAGAATTTGGTATGACAATTTAATACATTTTGAACGTAAGGCCTTAACTGAATTAAGGAACAGGCATGATTTAAGGTACATAGAAAGTGATAAGGGAGAAAACATTGTGGTCATGAGTAATGAGTAGTACAATGAAGGTATTTTAAAATTGCTAAATAATGCTGATGAATATCTTCAGGTGAATGTTAGGGACATTTCTAAAAGTTTCCAATATATTCACTCATTTTTGTACGATGTGTTAATGAGTCAAACAATGGATACAAAAATGTATAACTTTTGTCTTATTGCGAAACCAAAAGTAGGGATACTTTTCGGTATCCCAAAAGTTCAAAAAAGCATGACAGAACCCCCATTTAGAGCTATAGTGTCTTCCCCCCAAATAGCCTTAGTCAAAGATTCTATCTTAAATCCTGGGGTACAAACCTTATTTGAAGAATTATTCGGACTCTTTGGCTAAATTGAGACAGTTCTTTTCTAGTTTTGCATTTGACAAGGATAGATATGTAATTTTGACTGCTGATGTAGTGTCCGTATTTACTAGTATACCTCATTCAAGAGGCGTGGAGGCTGTGAGACAGTTTTTGTTTGACAACAGTATCTTAGAGCACAATGAAGTAAATTTTCTATGCAGTTTAATTGAAATCGTATTAGATGGCAATTATTTCAAGTTTAATGGTCTTTATTACAAACAACGTAAGGGTGTAGTGATGGGATTCCCAGCGGCACCGGCATATGCAAATATTGTAATGGCTTTTTGGGAATCAACAATTCTTACAGAATTAAGGCAGGAGTATAACATATTTTTCTATGTTAGATTTGTTGATGACTTGTTTTTTGTAATGGAGGGGAATGACTATGTTGCTGGACAATTTTTGAAAGATCTCAACATCAAGTCCAGATTTTTGCAATTTGTTAAAGGGGAATGTGGAAGTAAAGTTAACTTTTTAGATGTATGCCTGGAATGGAATCATGCAGCAAAGCTATGTGATAGTAAAATTCATAGAAAAGAAACTTTTACAAATTATTACTTGCGTTACAAGAGCAACCATCCTATTTTATGAAGAAGAATATTCCCAAGGGACAATACATACGTGCTTGTATGACAACTACACACATGGATTTAATACAAGAGTTCAATATAATTACCCACATGTTTTTGGATAGGGGATATGACAAGGAATATCTTTGTGTCCTTAGCACAGATATTTTGAACAAGAGAGACACCATACTTAAGGTAGCTTTTGTCAACAATAACATAAGGGCAAAGAATAACAGCCATACACAAGGTACTGTTTGTAATCTAGATATGACAGTGGATTGCTCCATTATTGGGAATATAATACAAAAGAACTGGAATTTTTTGGAAGGGAACACTGATTTGATTAAGGTGCTAGGGTACAAACCCAATTTTGTCTATAGCAACAATAGTAGTATCAAAAAAATATTAGAAAAGGGTCCTGAAAAGCCTTTTCTGGCTCCAGCACATTTGAACCAAAAGATTGGAATGTTTAAGTGTGGACAATGTAATTTTTATAGATATGTTATTCAGGGACAATACCTTATGCTATCCCATGTTCAATACACCCTTAGGGTGCCAGGGCACCTGACGTTTAAAACAAGAGGGGTAGTTTACATTGGTTTATGTACTAGATGTGAGGCATTCTATATAGGGATGACAACCCGTACTTTGATGGAGCGTATGAGGGAACATTTCTACAGTATAAAAAAGAGGGATGCCAACAATGCATTATTTAAACACACAGAGAAGTGTACAAAATATAAAACATTTTTGTTCTCAATACTGGAGTTTGCAGAATCTGACCCTAGAGGGATGATTTTAAGAACCACCTGGAGCAAAGAGAAACACTTTGGCAAGTAAAATTGGGAGCCGACAAAAGACCAGGCTTAAATGAAGCCATTAATATAAAATCTTTTCTGAAATATAGAAAACTAAAAGTTAAAAAAGTTTGAAAGGGGTCATGCCATTATTTCAGTGTTATTTCCTTGTTTACCATGTGGTGTATTTGACAGATTTATGGTTTTAATACTATTTTATGTAAAATTTTATGAAAGTGCCTTTAACAGTTTAATTGGATTTAATTGGGTTTAATCAAGGTTTCTGATATATATATATATATATATATATATATATATATATATATATATATATACATAAGTTCTGGTGCTGTCGCTATTGTGAGTGTTGACCATATGGCGTCGGCCATATGGGCGATGGTGTTTTGGGCTGTCGGTGTTCTGTAGGTGATCTATATACATATATATATATATATATATATATATATATATATATATATATATATATATATACACAGCCGGTTATTTGAAGTTTGATAGTTGTTCTGAAAAAGTCTGTTATAGATGAAAGGGTGGAATAAAGTCTTTGTACTCTAAAGTTTATTCATGTTCCAGTCTTTATTGACCATCGGAAGCCTTTGCCTTTTGGATTCTTGTTTTGTTGGCATTAGTTCTATGTATTTTTTATTTTTAGTTTGTCAGTATTGGAAGAAGTATTTTATATCTAAAGTATAACACTAGAAAAATATCCAGGTATTTACTTTATTTTTTTTTTGTTTCTTTACTCCTAAAACGTCTGGTTTGTGACCTGTTATTGGAGACTGATGTCACTAAATAGTGACATACATTTGAGTTTCAGAGTTCTATTTCCTTCAGAAAATGCATGCTATCACAAATCTTATTATTTAAGCAAGTTTGTATTTTGTAAGAGCAGTAATTCAATCCTGTTCATATTTTGAGCCTTTGTTCCCTCTTTATTTTAGTCTTTATTCAGATTTCTTCAGTTGAAAAGTCGAGAGGTATGCAAACCTCTTTACTGCTGCTGCTACCACTGGTCAGTCGAATTCAGTCACACACATATGCCTCTGCTTTAAAAAATGCATGCTAACACCAGTCATAATACTCACATAACGTTGTGAATTTATAGCAGCAACATTTAAAATATGGTCCTATTTTGAGCCTTTCTCTCCCGTTTATTTTAGGTTTCTCCAGCATACTTCTCAATCTCTTAGCACAAAAAGTCTGGGCAAAGCCAAAAATAACTTTGGGAGGAGCAAAGACCAATAAATAGGGACAGCATTTAAATATTGCTCTTATAAACTTAAAAACTTGCTAGAATAATAGGTTTTGTGCTACTATGCGTTTTCTGGAGTATATGAAGTCTGAAACTCAAATGTGTGTCATTATTTAATAAATTCAGTCCTCAGCCATTTGACAGAAAACCACAACTTTTATTAGAACCAGACTGAAAATATGAGGCAAAAATCCATACATTCTGTGAAAATCTGGATACTTGAGAGGTATCCAGATATGTTGAAATAGAAGGTCGAGTGGTACGCAAACCTCTTTACTGCTGCTGCCAGAGATCACTCTCACTCCTTACTCTCACACACACACACACACACACACACACACACACACACACACACACACACACACACACACACACACACACACACACACACACACACACACACACACACACACACACACACATACTCCGTGTTGAAACTTTAAGAAAGTAAACATGAACTTATAAAGTGTAAAACAAAAATAGTTATTTAACAGCATCCGAACAGTGGCAACAGGTCCTCAAGCAAAAATGTATTGCAAAACTCTTGGTGCCTTTGTTTAAAAGCCTTTGATTGGTGTTTTAAGCTGAGGTGTTAGATGTTTTGTAACACATTTTTATTCACGGACCTGTTGTTGATATATGAACTTGTAAAATATCTAGTAAAACACAAACTTCATAAATTCCAAAATATTATTCGTATCCTTAGTCCATGACTTAGCAATGTTTCACATGGTGTGGTTTTATCAGTTGCACAGGATAGAAGTTTGTAAACATAATACGTGCTAAACAAACAGCTGAAAGAAATTCATATCGATGTTCACAAATCTAAGTACAATTTTCTTACCTGAAGTTACAACACAGACCGGCACTGCAGTTGGTGATATGAGCAGTATCACAAAGGCAGAAACATCGGTCATGAATGGTTATTTGACAGAATCTAAAATGTAACTCAAACTACAGATTTTCTAACTGCAAGAAGTAGAAACCTGGTAAAGCAAAGGGTTTCATACAGTAAGGGAATCTTTAATGTTCTGCATGTCAGGCATAGGTTTCCTCTAAGAAAGCAATGACATACAGAGAAGAGAGAGGGTTGCTGTAGTCCTTCAATATAAGACAAACCATGAAGTATTTTAATTTTCTTTGTTTTTATCTTTTTCCATCTAAACTAGGTGGTGTATGAATAAGTTACAGAACAGAGTACAATATTCTATAACTGTCTTGGTACACTCTGTGTAAAGGGACAGTTACGTTACCACTCTGGCATAGCTTTCAACTCCATGAAAGATACAAATGAAAGGTCATCATCTACAAAGATTCCACAGTCTTTCTCTATTACAGCAGCTTTTTAGTTGTCCATTGATACAGTATAAAGCTGATGGAGCTTTGCTAAATGCAAAAATGCTAAATTTTTGACACTGAAGGCAGAATCATTTCCATATTCAACTATACCTGATTTCATAGAATGTCCATTATTTTGCCCTATATTTTCACTTGTCTGATAAAATTTTTGATTTTCTGGTAGAATCTATGAGGATTACAGTCAGTCAATAATTCTATTCATTAGTATTTTGTACTTGTTATTGTTCAGAAATGCATGCTTATGCAGCATCTGTTTTTCTATTAACTTTTTTATAAGTGAATTAGAGCAATATCAAAAATTGTTCTTGATTTTGGTCTTTTATCCTTCCATTATTTTCAGCTTTGTTCAGAATTCTTAAGCAAAGAAGTGGAGAGTTATGGTTATTTCTACTCACCATCCATGTCTCATGTTAAGCATTGTTTCAAGGCTGGTGATGTCTTAAGGGTTCATAATAATGTCTACAAGTCAGTAATCAGCTTCCTGTTTTGCAAGCAAGACAATGGAGTCAGTTTTGATGTATGTGAATGAAAAAATGATGCCAAAAGGAGTGACAGCAAGACAGAGCCTTGAGTATTTGCATTGATGACAAGGAATGTGTGAAGAAAATGAGTTATTTTATTCTTACATGTTGAGTATGACCATGCAGGGAGTTACAGACCCAAGTAATTACAAATTCACTTAGCTTCAGATCATTGAATTTATGCATGATTCTTTTACAGGATATAACACTGACTGTTGCAGCCAGATTGAGTTAATCTGCATGCACAGATAAATCTTTACACAGCAAAGTAGTCACACTCTGAAAAAAAATTCTAATGTTAAGAATATAAGATTTTTGGCAAGGCAGTACTTGTCTAGGTCATGGAGAAGGAGGTTTGTTGTTTCTATCCGAATAAGCTTAATGATGATTCAGTCCATCACTTTGAACAATACAGTTGTGTGGCCGATCAGTCTGTAATAACTAGGCTCTGTGGAAGGGCCTTCCTTGTGGAGTTGGGCCACAATACCCTATGCCCATTTATGAAGGACATAGCTATTTTCAAGGCTACTGTATATTACAAATGTATATAAGAGGGTACACTGGGCTTTTATTAACTCTATAAATTAAGCTTTTTGGTATCTCACTAGGTCATGTGACGCTGGTATTTCTGACCTTAGTAGGGGTTGGAATGATCATTCCATATGTAATTTCAGGTGGGATAGTGCTGCCAGAAGGAAAATGTCTGAATCTGCTGTTTGTGACCTGAAATGTGTTCCAACTCCATAGACCAGTTTGTTATCTATATCTTTTCACTCTGTTAATTTTGTTACTAAACCATGTAGATTTGCTTTAGAATGTTCCACAATATATGTTGCATAGAGACAAATTTATCAATGAAGATATTTTAAAGTATCATAGAAGGTCAATTCGTAGGCTGAGAGGAGAACCTAATATGCAAGTCTCAGCTGATTGACACAGGGTGATTCTTCAACAAACCATGAGTGCCTATTGAAAACTCTCTAAAGATGGTATCATTTTTACTGAATTTAGTGTGGTTTATGAGGAATGTCTAGGCATTGGAGTTACAGTGAAAACTGGGTAACGTAACCCAACTTGAATGACTGCATGTCAGGATGATAGCTAACGTTCTTGTCCCTTTACTGGTGTTTTTACAATTTGTTTGGTATTGCTAAAGTTTATAAAGTTTAGAAGTTTTTGCACTTGATTACTGTTTTGAGACAGATGTCTCCCATTAAATGGAAGTTGGCATAATGATTAAGATGTTTCCATTGCAGATACAAGATGCATGTTTAGATTCTCACAGGGGGTAACTGGCTAGGCTTAGAATGGCTCACAAGGGCAGTTAGCCTAGTACTAACCTATGAAGTTGTCCTGCTTTTTAAGTAACATGGATACATATCATATGACAAAACTGCATTTTCTCATTTTTATAGTAACCTGCGCATGGAATGCTTCATGCCCAGAATTTGTTTCTATATCCCGACATTTTCAAGGAATGGTTAATGAAAATGAATACACCACCTCCTTGCTTGATAGACCAAACTGGAAGGAAGGAATAGCAACCAGTTATTTGTGGAATGCAGGATGGAGCATGTTTATTTGACAGCATGTTTACCATTTCTAGTAAGGACAAGATGTGACTTTAGGCAGCCTACTTGGTGAATTAATAAACTCCATGTAGGTTTAGCCCAAAGCCTACACAGAGTTTACGTTTTTGCCTGATAAGCAGCAGTACTAATTGCATATGCATGCCCTGCATCGAGCATCTTCAACTACAAGCATGGTTTTGTGGCCAGCAACAGTTCTACTGGCTAGGAGACCATGTAAAGCAGCACAAACATAGTCAGACATGCAGACAAGTTTAAGTACAGGCAAACTTGTTCTGCATGTTTGCACGGACAGCCACAAATATCGACCAAGGCTAAACCTAGGTCACTGACTGCAGTACTAGCACATTATAGAAAAGTAATGCAGAGTACAGTACAAACAAATTATTGGCATACTGAAATAAAGGTTTGGTGGTGATTATCAATAGTACATAAGCTGCATTATAAATTCATTAGTCAGGGGAAGTGTATGTATTGTAAAGGACCACAGACATGAGTTGTAGGAATGAAAAAAGGGAAGAAAACAAGTGAAATATGGTTATGTACACCAGATAAGGGCATGTCAATGTATGTACACACATTATTTATGAACAAAAAGATGTGTGGAAGCTCACTGTGGCAAAAGTGATACACTTGAGTAAATCATCCCTGGAAGAAGTGTGGTGAGCTACATGCAAAAGTGCACATTGTACTCAATTATTGATGTGATGATGGCTGAGAACAATGAGACTACAATGTCCTTTGATGTGGATGGCATGCCCATGCTCAGGAGTTGTGCGACATACAAGGAATTTGTCAACACTGAGGTGACATGCTGGTGGAAGTTCTTCTTATTATCTACCTGAGTACCCAGGTCACGTACCACGTGGTCTGTTCATAGGGGTGTGCTCTCTGTATTGTAATTAGCTTGTGTGTATGCGTTCAAAAATGAACTAATCATGCCTTTTGTTCATCTACTATGTCTCCATGGCTCTGGCAACAATCATTTGAAAGTGATAATACTTTCTGCAGTATAGCAATAGCATTCTTGGATTCAATGATTGCCCACAATTTGCAGTCCAACACAAAGCTGGTTAGACAAAGGATGTGTAAGTTTGTCTTAACTTATGAGACTTAAATACTGAACAGGAAAAGACCTAGTACAGAACCCTGAAATATGGACCTAGTCACTGGACTCTAGCTCAGGGTGACTTCACACATTTCGACATTATGTGCCCTGTCTCTGATCCATTTGTCTACCCACTTGGTAACATGGATGTTTATGCCCACTTGAGACATTTTCTCTGCAATATCTGAGTGTGGATTTGTGTCATATACACTGGTGTGGTCAAGTTATGAGGGATGACAGTCTTTCCTTATGTATGCACTTGATGACCTTCTTGAGGTCAACCAAATTTAACAAACATTATGGAGCCTTAACAAATGAAAACAAATGTGCTTGGTACACAGTTATGAGATTACCTGTATCCTTTCTATTAAGGTCTGTGAAGAGTTGTTGGTCTACCTCACAGATAAGGAGAGTCAAGATTATGGGTCTATAAGTCCCTCCATCAGGTGATGGTCCCCCCTTGTTCAAACATATGACTGTTACTGTACACCCTTCTGCAAGAACATAGGCTAAATGCAGGCTGTGTTTAAGTAGGGGATCCAACTTTGTCTGCTAGGTCAGGTTTTAAGTGATGGTATA
Source organism: Protopterus annectens (assembly GCF_019279795.1). Classification (NCBI taxonomy): domain Eukaryota; kingdom Metazoa; phylum Chordata; order Ceratodontiformes; family Protopteridae; genus Protopterus; species Protopterus annectens. The sequence goes on along the minus strand of NC_056744.1, from coordinate 425,759,756 downwards.
GGCAACCTGGGATGTTGTCAGGGCTCATTGATTTTGTGCTTTTAGCCTTAGAGAGTGCACAGATGAGCTGCTCTCCTGAGAAAATAAACTGATGGCCAGTGGGGACATGGGGTGAAGTGTGAGACAAACTGTTAGCTAGCAGATTGTCTATTGTCTCTGGTTGAATACAGCTGGTAGCATCCACAAACAGCTCTGCACTTAGCATTTCACATTTATTTAACATCATATCCCATAAGAAAACTATCATATCTCCTGTAACCCACACAAAGCATCTTGGGGTTGTGATTGACTGTAACATAAAATTTCATATCCATATCTCTTTCACCATAAAGAAAGTCCATAAAAACTATGTACTCTGTATAGAAATAAACAGTTCTTAACAAACACTGTTAGGACCACTATTCTATACACACATCTTATCTCTTCACTACTATATTCCTCTACAATCCTCACCAACCTTAAGAAATCTGACTTAACCAAACTAGAAGCCTGTTATACGAAAATCACCAAATTCACTACTAACAGTCCTTACAGATCACACCACTGTCTAGCACTCAAACAGCTCAATTGGTTGGAACTTCTATACCTACTTCTATATTGTCAACTTACTCTGTAACATAAAATTCTGTATTATCCTGAGAAAACCCCTTCACTACAAGACCTGATAATTCCATGTTCCTGTACTAGAAACCTCCACTTCACTAACAAACTTCTCCTCAAAGTAATTAAAGATAATAATGCTGCTGGTTCATCCCTCTACTCTTACATAATAGACAAACAATGGAATAAACTTCCTGCTCTCATCACAGCCATAGCTTCCATACATGAATTTAAAAAGTCCTTGAAAACACATTTGATAAACTCATGGCTCTGCAGCTGTGACAGTCCATTACTAGGGCCCCCTCCCATCTCTCATTCTATACTTATCAATCACACCTTCATCCCATGCTTCTTCTCTCCTCGCATCTCTTATTATTATACCCACCTGTACCCTCATCCTTGGTTTACTGAATGGCAGCCGCTAAAATGTAACACTACTTCCTGTTGAAACTAATATTTGTTAGTGATATTATATAATTTTATGTCATATGCTAAATAATGTTACTTGTCATTAATGTACTGTACTATGTGAATTCAAACCAAATAATTATTATTACTTGTGTAAATGTTATTGTGGAGCTTTTCTCCCTAGACCTCCACTGAAAAAGGACCAATATCCAGTCAGACTTTCCCGGTAACCAAATGTAAAATAAAATAAAATAAATAAATAATAAATAAATATTTAAATACATGATTTGTGACAACACCTCCAAATACAATCTTGGTTATACATCACATGTCACACAGTGGTACTGTTCCCACAGTCATACAACGTTACCAATGTCACATAATCGCATCAACTGCAAAACATATGCCTATATGTTTTTCATTAGAAAGCTGTGTTTGAGTGGCCTGATACCATATAAGAACACATCACAAATTAGTTAGTTGTGGCTCATGCAGAACATTTACTGACACAAATGCTGATAGTCACACAATGGTGCTGCTGACCACCTCAGTAATCCTTGGGAAAAGCTGCATGAGTACACACACAATGAATTTCACAAGGTTGCAATTGAATCAAAACATGATATTTTTGGGTATATCACAGCATTACAACATGTGGCTAAAACAAGACTTATATTGAGGTATGTCACAGTGCATATAATGATGGTAGGTATACGCATGCACACCTGTGCCATACTGTAAGTGTCACTGTGATGGTTGAATGAGAACAGCATAGAATGTTAATTTGCTCCACTCCAAAAACACATGCCTTACTAAGCCAAAAATATACATAGTATAATCCCATGTCAACAGTTCTCAGGAGGCATATTACTACAGCTGTTATGGAAGAAGCATGTAATCAAATGTCAGCATTGGCCATCAATACATTACCTCACAGCACATATTGCAATACCCTCTTGCAGGCCTACTGTGCATCCACACCTCAAAATAGCTCATGTCGATGATGGGAACATTGACAAATGAAATGATTATAGGGTCATAGGATATTACTAAGCTTACATCTAACATCACATAAAATCCTATCCATTATTATACCATTTAAACCAAACTCCCTATATCTATATAATGGAAGACAGAGTGTGTGTGTGTGTGTGTGTGTGTGTGTGTGTGTGTGTGTGTGTGTGTGTGTGTGTGTGTGTGTGTGTGTGTGTGTGTGTGTGTGTGTGTGTGTGTATTTGATTGCACTATATACTGCCTATTTCCATATGTGACATGCACCACCCCATGACAGAATTAGCAATCACACATCCAGTGGTCTGGAGATGGCTTGCAGAGGCTCATTGAAGGTCACTGCTTCATGATGTATGTATGCATCTTTGACATGAGGACATCTTCCACTCCTCTGCAGGAAGATGTCATGTGGCCAGAGGGAAAAAGGGGATATTGGATGCATGGGCCTATGTTAAAGGTTCTCCTAAGTGGTAGTGAAATGAAGAGTGGTTCAAAAGATCATACAATGACCATAATGTACCACCAACCACACACACAGCAGTAGACTGGGTCTCATTTGAACGTTGCACCTATGAGGTATAGAAGATGAATTCCATACAATGTAAGGTTAGGAGAACCACATATGTCTGACTTTAACACTGTTGCGGTGCACTTTATGGAGTATAATAGCATCATTATACGCTGAGAAGAACATCTTGGGAGGAGTGTTTGATATTGATGCAGAGTCACATAGTCTAAAATTGTCTCAAAAACATTGTTTGAATGCATATGCACTCAAGTTGCCTGCTGTTAGATTAGAACCCCTACATATCTAGTTACAGAAGCTGGACAGCACAGTACTTAATGTTACTGTCACAGCACAAGTTGACTTGAATGCTGTCAGAATGCAGTTTATACAGGATGACATCATCAGTGTATGTTACAAGAAGATGTCCGGAGTGTCTGACATAGCTGTGGACTTGCATACCATTCTAATATTGTCACCATACTGATTATTGAATACACCCACAGATGAACTGACTACAGTGAGATGCACAACGCAATATTTAACACCAGCACCACAGCACAAGTCTAACTTTCATAGTGCCAGACAACACTTTATAGCTGATGATATCAAAAGTGCATGTTTATGAGAAGATGTTGAGAGCCCTGTATGAAATGGCTGTGTAGACATGTATGACTGTCAAAAACACCTATTCACCATGGAACTTGATTACTGACAACAGGATATAGACTCATACTCTTCTAACTACACACACACACACACACACACACACACACACACACACACACACACACACACACACACACCAGTTGACTGCAGTGAGATGAGAACTCCTATCTAAATAGTTATAGATACTAGAGAACTCAACACTTACCACAAGCACCACAGTAGAAGTCTGAGCTTGATACTGTTGCTGGACAGTTTATAGTGGATGACAGCATCATTGTATGTTTGGGTGAAGATATTGGGAGGACTGTATGAAATGGCTGTGTAGGTATTTATGACTATCAAAGTACTTGTTCTAAATGGGACTGGATTGATGACAGTAGAATACAGACTCATAGTCTTGTGATTGCCCCCCCCCCCCACACACACACACACACACACACACACCAGCTGACTGTAGTGAGATTAGAAGCCCCTACCTAGCTAGTAACACAAGCTAGAGAATTCAGTATTTAATGCGTGTCACAGCAGAAATCTGACCTTTACAACACGGCTTAACAATTTATATCAGATGACATCATCACTGTATGTTTGGGAGATGTTGGGAAGCCTGTGTGAAATGGCTGTGTAGGCATGTACGACTGTCAAAATATTTGTTCTGCATGTGACTAGACTGATGACTGTAGGATACAGACTCATGCTCTTCTGACTATGCACACACACACACACACACACTTACATATGCATACATACACACACACACACACACACCCACACACACACACACACACACACACACACACACACACACACACACACACACAGACACACAAGCACACACACACACACACACACACACACACACACACACACACACACACACACACACACACACACACACACACAAAATGTGGCTGTTGTGGTAAGCGAATCCACACCAAACTGCCACTACTTTGCCATAAAAAAAAACAATTTTATGAAAAAAAGACCGAATATTAGAGGCAGAAATCTGGACATTCTGCAAAAATCTGTACAGTTGAGAGGTATGATGGGTAATATATCTTGTTATGAAACTGGTGTGCAAAGTGTGAAATTTGGATTTTTTTGTTGTAATTCCATGTACAGGTGTACGTTAAAAGACAGCTTCTCAAACTAGATGCAATAAGCTGTCAGGAATGCTTGTTGCAAAACTGAGATATAACCATCTGTTTCTCAATATGTTGTGTACATTACACACTTACAGACAAAGACGCACAAACACATGCACTCACATACATACTGATCAGCATGGATGCAACTGTGTATGTACATGTGTTCATATTTCTGATTAATTGATTTCCAGATTAAGACATGTATAAAATAATCTAAATGTCTGTTGTCAATATAAAGATTTACATGATGTAATAATGCAGTTGTGCTATTTATTTTTGTAGTGTAGTTGACATTTGGAAACTACTACTGACATGTCCATTTTCAAATGCATGAGTGCAGGGCACACATGACTGAGTAAATATGCGTTCAGTCACTAACAGATGCCTTTGCTTTGGCTGTGTTTTTACATGGCTTATAATGGGAGGAAAACTAAATAGGCAGTAAACATAGTAATACATGCCAATCAGTTCTTTACATAGTGCACCACTGAGCAACTGGTTTGCACAATCAATAGCGACATTCACATTTATTGAATAAAACTTGACCTTGAGAAGTACTACATGTAGTCTATGGCAGAAATAGCTGACAGATAATACGGTGTTTATACTGTAGTATATAATTGAAACGTTGTGTCATAACTTTTATGACATTAAGTACTTTTGCTGTTCTCTTCCTAGTTTGCATAGAGTTAAGTGACAAGCAAATGTGGGTCTCTACTTAATTGAAAAAAATTAGATTTTTTGATTGGTTTACCTCCATGTAAACATGCTAAACAGTGGGGAGCAGCAATCAGCACTTTGGACAGTACTGAGTGTAAGAAAACCACCTACTGCCTAACTTTCCCTGTGGCAGCAGGTGTAAGAGCAGCAATCTTATATTTTAAAGAAAAATGACAAACGGTTCAATTACAGCTCAAGCTACTTTTTTTTACACGTTGTCTGGATGGCATTACATAAGCAAATGTAATAATTTTTGGAAATGTGAAAAGCAATGAGTACAGTGAAGTGCTTTATAAAATCAAACATCAGTCAATTGATTTATGTCAACAGTACAATATGGATTTGTATTTTTATAGAATCAGCAGTCTAAATAAATGTTAGAGTAAATATGTAATATAAGTGCCTTTAATCTCCTGCAGCTGTGTGTTCCTTTAGAGCAGTAAATTTAAACAGCATTGAGCATGGGTAACCGGACCATGCCATAAGACAAGATGAGCCATTCACTGGCACTCAGCATTGGAGCATGATTGCCCAGAACATCTAGGACGCAGCAGTGGACAAAAAGCAAAGGGCTTTATTAGGGAGCATTTTTGCATATGTGGTATGTAATTCTATTTTTTCACCAGATTAAAGGTGTGAAAATGGGGTAGTTAGGAAAATGGTGAAATGGGGAGCAAGCAGGGGAAAAACAAAGGGGAAGCAATATAGGAATTTGCAGGAAGCAATTAGGAAAGAACCAGAGCTATCCACTTATTCAACAGTGTAATATGAGCATGTATATAACATTTGACAAACTTGGACTGTCACCACAACACCGATGGATAGCAGCAACATAATCATGTTGTATAACCAATTGAACTGAATCAAGTGTGTTGAGAAGACACATGTGCAAAGTGGAAAGCTATATATGGGATGCTATCTTTTGTGCGACAGGTGCATCATTTTTTGATTTTATTTCAGTCAGAGAGGAATGTTGGTTAAGGGGCATAGGTATGTCAGGGTCAGGTAAGTACAGTAGGTAGGAAATGGGTGCAGACAAACAGAACAAGCAGGACAGAGACAGAAATGGTGAGGGACACAAAAGGTTGGGGACACCACAACTGGGGATAGGGAAGGGATATCAGGGGCCCATATCCATCAAGCATGGAGACAGTGAGAATCTAGTCCTCACCCTCAGAATTGCTATCACTGTCCCCTTCCTCAGTTTCCTGTTGGAGTGCTGGATGTTTTTTGTTTTCTCAGCATTCTAATGAGCATCTTCTCCATACAGCTGATGTATGCCCCAGTTGTACCTTCTTTGACTTCATACACCATGGCTGGCAGCTCCTGGCAAGTAAGAAAATCCCCTCCTCCACCAATACTCCCAGAGGGCCCTGCTGAGCCTCACTGATTGGCCTACCTCCCTGTACTGGAAACCATTTTGTCAGTTATCAGAAAATTATGACATCAGAATGATGTGATCATATATATATATATATATATATATATATATATATATATATATATATATATATATATATATATAAACAAAAAAGAGATAAAATGTAGGGTAAGAGAAAAAAAGAAAAATATAATTAGAACTATCATATTTCATGTACGATAAATTACTACAACATAAATATATTTTTACTTTTATGTTAAGTACTCTTTTTAAAAACTACAAAATAGGACTGAGAATTGTTCAAAGTAATCATTGCAATATGCATATATTGCACATATGCTTTTGCAAATAATACAGATTAAGTTAGCAATATGGCATTTATGCCAATTTTGTTGAAATTAATATTTAATATGTTTTAATTATTTTGCTATGTATTGTTTTCCTGGGGGATTTGAACCCACAACATCTGACTACACTATTACAGCTGACCCCTACAGTTACCTTGAGCTATAAGATGAAGCATGATTTGATTTTAAAGTTAAGATATATATGCTTAATTTGCTAGTAATGTATAGAAAAACAATACTTTTAATAAAATAATAATTAATATGTGCTGCATACATACCCCTTGCATCTCTCAGTCTTTCTAAACATTCAGCATGGGGTTCCCTGTTCACTGAAATCTCCTGAGCAGCTGTAAAATAAAGAGGAGAGATAAAGAAAAGAACACTATGCATACCGGTCTTGGCTATCTCCAGCTTTCCATATAATTTAACGTATCTTTATCTGTATACTTATACAACTGTGGCATGTTAGCAGTCCTAAACTCATCCAGCCACTGCTTGAGTTGTGCCTGCTTGCACCTTTTCAGGTCATTGTAATAGTGTCTATATTGCCCTCCAGTGCATGGAATCTCAGTCACACTAGAGACAGCCTTGACAAGACTATTCCAAGCCGTTGATTTATACTGAGATCTCAGAATCAAAATAAACGTTGAGTTCTGCTACTGCGCTATCTTCCCTGTAACAACGTTAAACACAGAGGGAACGCAGTGCAGTCTCTGAAAACAAGCTTTTATTATAAATTTGATGAAATGTCCAGACAGAAAATAAAACTGTATCAACTTGATGCACACAATGAGTTTAGCACTTTCACCTACTAAATGTAGGAAACACACAAACATAGATTGGGATCATGTATGTTTAATAATGGACTGCATTTCATTAGTATTGGAACATAACTACATATATTTCGAAGGGGAATATTATCGGCAATGCAAAGGTGTAGCAATGGGATCAGCTAGTGCACCTATCTATGCCAATTTAGTTATGTTAAATTGGGAAGAGACTGTTTTATTTCCTAACACTCTGTTTAAACACGTAATACATTACACTAGATTTTTAGATGACATCTACATCTTATGGAAGGGTAGTATGGAAGAATTAAACAAATTCATTACTTTCATTAATTCAAGCAGTGAATTTTTGAAGTTCACTCACTCAGTGAGCTCGAATGGTATAGCCTACTTGGATACATTTATATCACATGATAGTAAGGGATTTAAGTCAGCGATATTTCGAAAGAACACCTTTTCCAACGATTACTTACAATATACTAGCAGCCATCCCAAAAAATTATTATATAACATATATAAAGGGCAATGTATAAGGGTTGCCCGGATGACTTCAAGGTTAGAGGAAATGATAAAGGAAATGGATTATGTTACAGAATTATTTGAAGAAAGGAAATATGATGAATTGATGGTGAGGGATGTGAAGCAATATGTTACTGAACAATGGGGAAAAAAATATATCCCACTGTTAGGAAGTTACGAACAAATCAATGGACCACACACAGTTGCAGACACATTTAACAGCACAGTTAGATACCAACGTGCATGTGTCTTAGAATACATACCCTATGTACATCAGATTAAGAAGATTATGGAATCATTTTGGAAAATATTCATAGTGGATGATAGTTTAGTTAAATGTGTGGGAGAGAAACCACTATTTGTATATAAAATGGGATATAATCTGAAGAAGTTATTGGAAAAAGGAATAACAGGAGATCAGAGCCAGACCAGGGATACTGGGGTAAACTTAACAACCAAATGTGCCCACTGTAATCAGTGTGGGGATATTATGGAGATTCGGGAGCTAGTATTGGAGAATATCAACAAAAGTAAAATTAAGTTTACCTATTAAATTACCTATCTCCGTCATACTATTATTCCTTCTCATTACTACCTACATCCTAACCTCCTATGAACACTCCATAACTGTTTCTCTCTCACTTCCCTCAAAACATACCAGTACACCTGCAACTTTCCCACCTTCATCCTTCTTACATACCTCCTCACAATCCATATACCTACTTGCCAAATACCACAGGCTATTACACTGTAAACTACTAAAAACTAAAACAAAGAAAATATTTGACACCTTTCCAAAACATATACTTGAAAACTATCTTACACTATTCCATCTACTTCAAGATGGTGACATACACCCCAACCCAGGCCCTCAACCTACAACTACTAAAACACACAGAAATCATATAAAACCCCTCTTTCCTCCATCCACTACACCCTCGAACTTATTAACCTTGGCCCATCTCAATATACGTAGCATCTGTAATAAAATTAGTCAACTCCATGCCCTACTAGAAGTACACAACTTTGACATTCTATGCTTATAAGAAACTTGGCTAAAACCTTCTATTAAAGACATAGAAATTACCCCACCTGGATATAACATTGTTAGACTTGATCGTACCTCTAGGAAGGGAGGTGGAGTAGCTATTCTATATAAAACTAACCTGAAGCTTACTCTTCTTGACCTTGCCCTTACTCAAAACAATAATGCTGAAATAATCTGCTCCAGAATTCAAATTAACACTACTAAATCAATAAACATCATTTGTGCATACCTCCCCCCTGGAAATAACATCCCCACTTTAGAACAACTTCTTGAACAACTCTCCAATAACCTCCCTCAAGAAACACTATTCCTTGGGGACTTTAACATTGATTGGAAATCTTGTAACAATGCTAACCCTACTTCCCATATTAACCTTTATGGTTTCAAACAACTAATTGATAGTCCCACTAGAATAAACAATAAGAGCAAAAAAGAAACCACCTTAGACTGGGTTCTTACAAACTCCCCCTTACAAACCTACGAAACTGGCATCCTTCCTGATGACCTTAGCGATCACTCCCTCACCTATGTCATTAGAGCTAAAACTCATCAAAACTTACCTACCTCTCATAGAACACTATATTCAAAGAAACAATTTAATCCTGAACGGTTTCAAACAGAACTTTCACAATACAACTGGACCCCCCTAAAATACCTCTCTCTTAACAATGCCGTTGAACATTTCAACTCAGCATTCCTTGCTATCTTAAATCAACATGCCCCAAGTCGTACCATTAGAATAAAGACCAAAACAGCACCTTGGCTAACCTCTAATACTAAACAAAAAATTATACTCAGAAATAAATCTTGGAAAAAATGGCGTTCCTTTAGAAACCCAACAGAATATCAAACATTTAGAGAGCTCAGAAACAATACCAAAAAAGCTATCATTTCAGATAAAAAGAATTATTACTTCGAACTTCAGCATTCCACCAAAAAAGAACCTAAAAAGTTCTGGTCTACTATCATTAATCTACTTACCCCAGGCAAAGTAGTTACACCCAACCCACAGAATTTAGACCCTGATAATCCCTCTTTAATAGCCAATAACTTCAATACCTTCTTTACTACTTCCATACAAAGTCTAGCTAACCACTTATCTCCTGATGCTTCCCAACTGCTCTTAAGTAACTTCAATGACTCCCTTCTTCCCCTTCAACTTCAACCCATACCCACCTCCTACATACAATCTCTCTTACAAAAACTTAAACCCACTACCCCCTCAGCAGATAAGCTTCCTGCTGAATTCCTTCAAGTAGCAGCTAAAGCCATTGCCTACCCTGTATCTATCCTAATAAACAGATCCATAAAAGAAAGTACTTTTCCAGCAATCTGGAAGATATCACACATCATACCCTTACACAAAGGAGGCAAATCCACTGACCTTTCTAACTTTCGCCCTATAGCACTATTATCTCCACTAGCTAAAATCATGGAAAAATGTATACACAAACAACTACTTAACCATCTCCTTCATAACAACCTACTAGCAAACACTCAACATGGATTTAGACCCTCACACAGTACTACCACTGCACTACTTTCTTTTACCAACACCATCAACTGTAACCGTAACAACAAACTAACCTCTTCTCTTTTCCTAGACCTGTCAAAGGCCTTCGACATGGTCAACCATACACTTCTTCTACACATATTAAAATCCCTTGCCTTGGATCTCTCTTCCTTAACCTGGTTCTCATCCTATCTTGAAAACCGACAACAAGCAGTACTCTGGAAAAATTGCCTATCTGCTCTACTACCTAGCACTTTAGGAGTACCTCAAGGATCAATACTAGGCCCACTCTTATTCTCCGTCTTTATTAATGATCTTCAATCATCTATCCAAAACACTACCTGTATACAATATGCAGATGATTCTACCATTATTTGCACAGCTTCAACTCAATCTAAACTCCAGTCACTCACACAATCTACCTTTTCTACCGTCGAACAATGGTTCTCAAAAAGATGTCTTCTCCTCAACTCCAAGAAAACAAAACTATTACTATTCTCACCTACCAACAAATCATCTCAACTAAACTTTACTATTACTGCAAGTGATAATTCCCTCATCTCCCCTGACTCTATTACCAAACTGCTTGGTGTTACTATTGATAATAATCTTAACTATGATTGTCACATCAATAACACTATAAAAGCAGTTAATAAAAAGATTGGTTCACTGTACAGAATCAAACCCTTCCTTACACCAGAAGCATGGACCACCTTAGCACAATCACATCTTATCTCTACCCTACTGTATGCTTCCTCTATTTACACCAATCTCTCTAAAAGCAACCTGAAAAAACTGACTACATCCTACCACAATATAGCTCGTTTTGCCACAGCATCCCAGTACAGAACTCACCACTGTCAAAACTTAAAACACTTACACTGGTTAGAACTACCTAACAAGCTTATCTATCAACAACTCTTAATTACACATAACATCCTATATCAACCATCAAAAACACCTGCTCTCAGTAACCTCTTGACCCCCTACAATAACTTGAAACAGCTACGATCTGCCGAAAAGCTACAAGTCAACACAACTAGAATTACAAATTCTGCAGGTAACTGCCTAGTCTCCAACTCAGTAGGGAAAATATGGAATAACCTCCCCTCACACATTACCTCTCTAGGCTCCTTTCATCTTTTTAAAGAACAACTTCTCTTACATCTGAACAACTTCTGGCTCTGCTCTTGTACCAATCCAGACTAATCTACCTTCTTCTTTCTACTATCATACTTCCCTATTTCAAACTTGCAATCTTTCTCTGTGATCACAAATGACTTAATATCTGTACTGTTACTACTGTTCTCTTGAAAAAAAAAAAAAAAAAAAAAGGGTACAAACAATGTCTTTTACAAGTATGTATATACATTTTAAAATATGTAATACCCCATCCTCACAAAATTGTAGTGTAAGGAATTAATGCCTTTCTCAATACATAGATAGCACTATGTGTTTTTTATTACTTGATCTAGACTTATATGTATGCACTGTTGCTTAAGTGTTTAATTTCTATAACCTTGTTTTTATCTGTGGAGCTTTTCTCCCCGGGCCTCCACTGAAAATGGAAATTATCCAGCTGGACTAGCCGGTAAACAAATGTAAAATAAAAATAAAATAAATAAATAAATAAGTTTAGGAAGGGGAACTGTAGCACCAGTTTTGTTATATATATGGCTAAGTGTATAGCATGTAGTGGATACTACATAGGAAAAACAGAGAGAACTTTCAAAAGGAGAATTTACGATCATATGTATAGTGTAAGAAAGAAGGACAACAACAATGCCTTATATAGACACATAGAAAAATATGGTGAGGAACATAAATTCAAATATGCAATATTGGAACAAATCAAATACAATCCAAGGGGAGGCAGTATGAAGGAAATGTTAAGTTACAGGGACGTGTGGTGGCAATTGTATACGGATGCATCAACTGCAACGGGGTTAAATGACAATATATCTCTAAAATTGATATTAGTTCAAAGAGCATCCAGAAGATAATGTTATGGAATAGTTATTAGTTAGGAAAATGTAAAGAATTTATAACATACAAAAATGGGATGACTTGTGGAAAAATTAATGATATTAGATGTACGAACTAAATTATGGGTTAACATTGATGCAATAATATGTGACTTTACATAAATTATTTTTAAGAACTATTTTTTAAGGTAGTATATAAAGTTTTTGATTTAAGTATTTTTAAGCACAATTTATTTTACACAGTTTATATTTATACAGTTTAATTTTATAATGAAGATCTCGATATTTACAGTTTTTTAATTTCATTCAACATAATTGAGTAATACAACTTTAAGGGCTGCTTGTAGAAAATGGTACCAAATAAGTTATTTAAGCACAATAGAAATGTAAGAGCACAGTTCTGAGGAAGCCTACATTTAGTAGGTGAAAGCGCTAAACTCATTGTGTGCATCAAGTTGATACAGTTTTATTTTCTGTCTGGACATTTCATCAAATTTATAATAAAAGCTTGTTTTCAGAGACTGCACTGCATTCCCTCTGTGTTTAACGTTGTTACAGGGAAGATAGCGCAGTTATACTGAGATCTGTTATACTTCCCCTGCAAAAGCCTATGGCTTGGCTCCACTAAGTGGGATTGCCAGACACTAAGTAACACAGCACTTTTTTGAATGTTGCAGTATGATGTGTAATGGTGGGAAAGCAGCCTATATGAAGACCAGTAGGTTGGAATTCTGCACCATTTGTTGGAGTATATCTATCTGCTGGTATGCCAGGTGGTGTTAGGTTGCAGAGATGGGTTGTGCTGCAGTCCAAGGATTTTGTTGGGCTCCTGGTATGCAATTATAGACTTAGGCAGTTACAGGATGGTTACCAGGGCTTAGAATGTAAAGCTGAGGCCTGGGATTGGTTGGCCATATTACTTACCAGTGCTACTGGTATCACCTGAACTGGTGAGCAGTGTTGTTACCACTATGATGACCTGAAGCATAGAAAGATGGGAATATTGGACACCTGGGTTGAAGAGGCCAAGGATGCACATGCCACAGACATATTCTGGCCCAGAAATTGCTGTTATTTGGCTGTTTGGGCAGTTTTTTTCATCCCTTTTAACTTTCTGGTTTAAAAGCCCACATTTGCACTTGCTTCCTGCCTTTCCTGTAACTAGTCTAGTCCAGATACAGATTGCTGTATCCAGGACTGTTTGTAAGCTTCTGAGCCCCCACAAACCTTTCTGTGTTAGAGGAAAGCATTCTAGCTTATCAGTAGGAGTGGTAAGGACTAGGTAGCCTATCTACCACAAGAGAAGCGGTTTCTGGTTCAGAAATTGTAGTTTATTGGCCACTGGGCATTTTTTTCCATCTCTTTCAACTTTCTAGTTTAAAAGCCATTGGTTACGCTTGTTTCCCACATTTCATGTAATTATTCTAGTCCAGATACAGATTTGTTGTATCCAGGACTGTTTGTAAGCTTCTGAGTGGTGCCAAAAAGTCTGCTCTTTAATTTTTCCCTTAGATCTGCCATTTCTCTCCTCTCCTGCAGTTTTACTAGATTATTAGTCTAGAACTTTACCAGATTTATTGTAGCAATTATTGTAACACACAAAAGTGCTACCAGCACTAAACATTCTACAAGGAAACAGCTCCAGTACTTATTATTAGTGCCCACCCCTCTAGACATGTCTAAAGGTCAGTTCCCTGTGCTTTCTCCTATTAACCTGGTGAACTTGGACATCCTAAGCCAATGTAGCAACTGCCTCATGTGCACAGACAACTCTCTCCTCTTGCCTCCCAACACTCAGACTTGCGAGAGATGCACTTATTGGAAGCCACACACTCTCCAGCCAAGACCAGAATAGCTGGTCAAGAGGAGAACATCAGCACTTGCACCACACCACATAGAACACATAGCCCACCAGAACACACACCAGCACTGCCTTCACATAAAAACACAAACCACACATCCACCTTCACGGAGGATCTCAATAACAATTTACCCAAACAGCAGAGATCTCTAAGGCAGAAATGCACTCCTGCACTTTCACTAGCTTATTAGTCTAGCACTTTACCAGATTTCTTGTAGCAATAATGTTAGCACACAAAAGTGCTACCAGCACTAAACATTCTACGCACAACACAACACTAATCATGAGACACATACCTCTCCTAAACAGTGTGCCACTCAACCAAAGCTCCTAAGGCAAAACAGCATGCCCAACACACTAGTCATAGGTGACTCAAAAGTGAGGCACACCGATGTCCCACTCACACAGTTGAATAAGGAGAAAGTAACAGTCAGCTGCCTGTCAGGTGTCAGGATCCACCACATAATGCAGCACTCAGGTCCCTCAACAACAGGTACAAATATGACTCTGTCATTGTACACGTGAGTGTGAATGACCTGAGATGTACCTCCCTGGACTACATGAAAAGAGACATGGAGGAGTTCTCGGATTATGTAGCTCAGGCGGGTATGAGCCTAGCCCTGAGCAGCCTCCTACCATCACCCAGAATGATACTACAGTACAATCAGAAAATGAGTGATTTCAACAATTGGCTAAGTTTCTGGTGTCATTCTAAGGGGATCCAATATTTGTCTACCTGGGATGACATGATTGACAGACCTCGATGCTTTGCCTGAGATGGCCTGCATCTGTCACCCCTGGGCTTCTGAATACTGGCCAAGGCTCTTACCACCCCTATAGTGCCTTTTTTAGGTGGTGTTCCAAAGACCAAATTACCACCATAACAGCTACAAACAAATGCAATCTGAGGGTCATGCTGCTCAATGCTAGAAATCTAAATCTCAAATGCACACGCTCGAAGCAACATGGAGAACATCGACATTTGTGCTGTAACAGAGACCTGGTTCAAGGCAGCAGAAAGCACTCCTGCACTTCCAGGCTATAACTCATTCCACACCTTTAAGCCCCAGAACTTGGACCGAAGCTCCAAAGGCGGTGGTGTTTCCATATTCATAAAGGATGCACACACCTCCAGACTGGTAGCCCAACATAATGCATCAGAAATACTTCAGGTGCCACTAACATTGGGTAAGATAGCGATTCAGGTCATAGCCTGCTAGAGATCCCCAACCATGTCCCAAGGCTCCCACTCCATGTTCCTAAATACCTTGGACAATATTAGGGTCCAACCTAACACTCTCATACTGGCAACTTCAACTACCCCTCCATTAACTGGGAAAACCACTCGTGTACCAATACAGTTGCCCAACATTTCCTGGAATTCATTAATTCTAATGCCCTGGACCAGCTCAATCTTACCCCTACTAGAGGTAGCAACATCCTTGACATGGTCATTACTAACATGGGTGACCATTGCTCTACACCAATAGTAAACTCCTCCCTAGTTAGATCCAACCACAAACAAATCACCTTGGAAATCCACATCCCTCCCACCTGCCCCACAAAGGTAACCACCATGAAAAACTTCCCCAAAGCTAACTTTGGGGTCCTAAAAACAGAGGTGACTAACTTAACAGCACCAATGCAAATGTAGAATAGTTTCATGACCACAGAATCATACACCAGGGCACTGTATGAACATGTACACAAATGCATGGATCTCACCATACCAAACAGAATCAAGATGCTCTCCTCCAAAAAACAGAAGCCAATCTGGTGGTCCCTTGCCATAAAAAAACTCTAAAACAGAAGGAGGACACTGATGTGGAATAAGGTGAAGTCCCAAGACTGGAAAAACTCCCTTCTCATCCTCAAAAAAAAGTTCAGATACCTCATCAAATCCTCTAAATCTAGCTATGAAAACAGAATTGCAGCAGGTAGTAAAAACAACCACAAGGCCTTCTATAGTTATGTAAAGATTCTCCACGGCAATACCCAGATTTGCTCTGAGCTACTACAGAATGGTACCTCCTATACTGAGCTAACAGATATTGCCAATACACTGGCCAACGGATTCCATGCCAACTTTACCACTCTCTCCCCCACCAAAGGACCAATCACAATACCAGTACATTGCCAGGCACCCAGTATTACTGCTGCACAGGTTAAAACAGTACTGTTGAAGGCCAAGAATACAACTTCAATGTGACCTGCCAATATCTTCAGCTGTGTTCTACATGAACTGCAGAGTGAACTGGCACCTCACCTATATGCCTTGTTCAATCACAGCCTCACCTCAGGGTTTGTCCCTAATGAATGGCACACTGCTACAGTCATCCCTCTCCACAAAGGAGGAGCCACTACAGACCCTGGGAACTATCTCCCCATTAGCCTGATGAGTCTAATATGCAAAGTTATGGAATGCATCTTCATGGCCCTAATAAACAAGGATATAGGGAATCTCCAAACTCTGAATCCCACACACTTTGGTTTTGTGAAGGGTAGATCATGTTTGCTCAACCTGGTCAACTTCTTTGAGTCGGTCATCATAGCTGTGGATAATGGCAAGGTGGTTTATACACCCTACCTTGATCTGGCCAAAGCCTTTGATAACATTCCCCACTCAGGAATCATAGAAAAACTCACTAAGCTAGGTATCAACCCCTATATCACTAGGTGGGTTGCAAACTGGCTCACAGATAGAACCCACAGTGTGAAAGTAGCTGACTCCAAGTCGGATTGCTGACCAGTCATGAGTGGAGTCCCACAGGCTTCGGTCTTGGGTCCTCTCCTGTTTGGTATCTACTTCTCTGAAGTCCAGGTCAACACAAAGGGACTCTGGCTGACAAAGGTCACAGATGACTGCAAGTTGAGAGCAATTATTATCTCCCCAAGTGATGTTAATATCCTACAGAAAGGCCTCACCAAGACAAACAACTAGCATCATAACCATGGCCTTAAACTCAATGCCAAAAAATGTGTCATCATCCCCTTTGGGAAAAACCCGGTTCCCATGAATTACCACATCAATGGTAGTCCACTGAACACAGAAAGCATTATAAGAGCTCTGGGAACACAAGTTGACAGCAACCTCTCTTTTGACCACCACATTGCCACTGTAGTCAGAAGGTCCTTCTATGTAGCACATCTCATTACTAAGGGTTTTGCATCCAGGAAGAAAGAGGTCATTGTCTCCCTCTACTCTTCCCTCATTAGGCCAATCATCGAGTACAATGCCCCATTTGGCATGTACCTCACTAGACACCTGCAAAAACTGGAGAGGCTGCAAATGTACCTCACAAAGAGGATCCTAGGCCTTAAACACTTGCCCTATATGGACAGACTCAAAAATCTCCAACTATTCTCTGTCTCATATCGCCTACTTAAATGCAATCTCTGCTTGACTTACAAAGCCATGTCTGACCCAGCTCTGTTAGAAATGCTACATCTAAAGAAATACCAATCCCTCTGCACCACACACTCTAGAGACCTTAACCTCATTACCACAATCAACAGAACAAGCTGGAGGGACAGGTTCATAACACAGAGACTGTCCATGCTATGGAACAGACTTTCCATACATGTCAAACAGAACACCTCACTGGTGCTCTTCAAGAGAAATCTTGATGAGTGGATGGGAAATAGAAAATTCACCCTGGGGATCACTCCAGTGGCTCTACTCGACAGAGCCACTGGGAACTAAGGTCAGGTAGCACAATGCCAGGGTAATCCTATGGACTAGGCTGCAAAGGCTCCAGGGCCATTAGCCTAATACACATCTATGAACCTATATTTAAGAATTTCTGCTACTACATTACTAAAATACAAGCTGAGTCTCTGCAAAACTGGTATGCATAACGGTGTGCTTTTCTTCCAACAGCTGCAGCTGAGATGTCTTGCAACATGCAGTCCCATGCTGGGTGCATGGCTAGAATGTACCATGAGTGTCGTAAGTACAGATATATTATAATAATTGTTCTGCAACAAACAATAAACAATAAAAACTGTAGTGCAATAAAGAATAAACAATAAAAACTGTAATGCAATAAATACACAATAAAACCTGTAGTGCAATAACCAATAAACAATACCAGTAATAGTAAACAATAAGGTGGAAAGCTGGATTGTGGTGTCATAACATAATTTCAGTAGAGCTTTATGCACTGCATGTCTATTGTAATGTTGCTGCAGTCAAGTGTAAAACTGCAATAACTGTGAAATGCAAAAGTAATTGCTTTAAAAATGTATTACACAACCCACAGTATGGTTCAAGGCTGTCTCCAGGCCATTTTTAGTCACATAATGCTCTATTTTCCTCCTACTCCAGGAACAGAAAGTATATAGGGGGTAGCCCGCTTTATGGGTAGATATCGTATGTATACTTCATAGACACTTAACAGCCAACTTACCAATAAAGTGTAAAACAGGATTGTGGTTTCATCACAAAATGTGTCTAAATACTTACAGTAGGGTTGTATTTATTTCATACCTGTTCTAATGTCACTGTAGTCAACTGTAAAACTTTAATAACTGCAGAATGCAAACGTAATTGCTTGAAAAACATATTGCACAACCCACAGTATAGTTCAAGGCTGTCTCCAGGCCACTTTCAGTCACATAATGCTCTCTTTTCCACCCACTCCAGGAACAGAAAGTGTATGGATGAGGTAGCCCACTTTATGGGCAGATATCATGAGTATACTCCACAGATATTTAACAGCAATACCAATAAAGTGTAAAACAGGATTGTGGTTTTATACCAAAATGTGTCTTAATACTTTCAGAAGGGCTGTGTTCATTGCATGTCTGTTCTAAATTGCTGCAGTCAATTGTTACATTATTTGCAGATGTCCCCTTTTGGGTTCTCTTCCCATGCTTTTGGGTTCTATTCTCATGCCTGCCAACTAAGACATGATGGCTGTCAAGTCTACTTAATGTACACAAACAAACCTCTCAACTGTCATGATTTTTTGTAATGTAATTACAACCGCCCAATCAGTCTGGTCCATGATTAGCAGATAAATGATTAACTGGAATGAAATGTATTGTCAAATCCATTTACAGTACACCTTGATAGTCATGTACAGGAACATTATGTGAAACAGTTCCGTGTAGTTTTGTACCTGGATTTCTTAGTGCTTTACCCACACTGTCCCATGCTAACAGCTTGAGAGGTATGTACTTGCTACATCATCTATAGAGGAGTTGTAGTCACTGTACTCACAACTGACACTGCAAACCTGTAGAACTATGTATTAGGGGTCTTTTTAGGGATATCATCTGCGATATCACTAATGGTATGTTTTCTCTCTCTACCCATCCCTTATCTTCTTTAATTTATTATTGCTATTTATTATTGATTTAATATTAATATATTTTATTCAACTAACTATATATTTTTTACTTTAATTATTATTTATTATTATGATTTAATATTAATATATTTTGTTAAACTGTTTTGTTGGCCTTATGGGTTATTTCATACTGGCTTGCTGTTAACATACTTACTGCTATGTTACTTAATTTGAGTTCCTCATAATATACCTTAATATGCATTTGAATTAATCTAGATTATGGTCCACTATGTTAATACTAATATTGGCTTGGTTATTACTAACCTTAACTTATTGTTATAACTAATTTACTACAGCACGTCAAGGTAGACTTGTTCCAGGTGATCTGCCTACCTTGCCTCCTCTGGTCATGGCACTAGGCCCCAGCATGTCTGGGTTCCAGATCAGTGGTGCCCCCTCTGCTGGCCCTGCACTACCTGCAGCATCGGGTAGTTTTACCCCACAGGATGTGGATGAGCCCCCTCTGGGAGCAGTGGTGGAGGGGGAGTTGTCACCCATGCTGAACTGTCAGTTTTGGTGAACAGGATTGTGTATCATGGATTTGGATGACACCTGCATCAGATGGACAGCATGCTGGCCACCCAGGTGGGGCAGGTTCACCCCCTAGAGCCTCCACCACTGCCAACCCCAGGGCAGTGATGGAGCAGTGCCAACAGTCCCAGGGGTGGGGACATGAGTCATGCTGCTACCTTGTGGAGACACTTGGACTGCTATTCCACAACACCCTCCCCATCCAAGGTGCTCACCACCCCTGCCTGCTGTCTTATCTGTTTTGTCTGTCTGCAAAAGCTTCCTCACCTACCCAACTTATCTCCCACACACGTACTTATGTCCCTTCCCCAACATTCCAGTCTTGCCTTAAAAATAATGGGCACCTGTCCCAAAAAAAAAAAGTATCCCATATGTAGCTCTTCATTTCACACACATGTCCACGGGACACACATAATTTGTTCCCATCTGGCTTGACAATGCAGTTATGTTGTCCTCAACCATCTCTCTGGGAGTTAGAGTCCAAATTAATTTACAAATTCTGTTAAAGTGTACAGTTGTTGCTGTACAAGAAATGGATAGTTATGGTCCTTTCCTACACCCTTCCTGCACATACCTACCTGCCTTTCACTATGTTTGTCCCACTACTTGTACCCCATTTTACCAATTTCCTATCTTCCCATTTTTCTGTTCTTTAAAGATTTTTTGCATGACACTGGGCGATGCAGCACATTGTGCAGAGTTGCTAAGCTCAGCTAAATGGCGCTATCTTGATATATGTGTTTTAAATGATAATAAAAATGTGTCCCCTATTTTTGAACCCAAGATCATTACACCTGCAGACCACTGCATTAAACTGCCATGCCACACAGCTGTTAATTAAAACATATGGTTTAAGCAAAATATAATAACTGCAAGTTGCAGTCATTAAGCAAGTTTAAGTAGAGCTGTGTATTGTGCAGCATCATAACTTGCTGAAAGAGTAATGGAAGAAATGGGAGTGTAACTTGGAGTCTGGTGCAAGAGTATACCAGTAGAAAGCCAGACACAGAATAAAGGATGTAAGTGAGGTCGCTAATAGCAAGTAAATGTGCATGTTTTATCAACAACATTTAGAAATGCACCTGCTAAAACATTAATGGGAATATGCATGTTCAACTGAGACTCTGGTAAAGAAATACATCCATATAAAACCAGTCACATAATGATGGATGTAAAAAAAAAGTATGTCACAGCTTATATGTGTACTCATATATTGACAAATACAGTTGGTGTAACAGTGACTTAGTAGCTCAGTCTGTTAAATGCTGTGCAATTGGTAATTTTTGCAACACGCAGTCCAGGGTTCAAATCCAGTGCTGTGTAGCATTTAAATGATATTATTGTGAAGCCAGCAATTAATGACTGAATCATGTACTCTTTATCCACACAATGCATTCCAAATAAAATGTCTACTTTTCACTGATGGAAGTCACAGGCACCTCACAGCAAGAGGTTCTCTGGTTCGATCCTCGGCTGGGGTGCCTTCTGTGTGGACTCTGCATGTCCTCCCTGTGGTCGCGTGGGTTTCCTCCTGGTGGTCTGGGTTCCTCCCACATCCCAAAGACATGCTGTAGGTGGATTGGACACTCTAAAATTGGCCCTAGGCATGAGTGTGTTTGTGCCTTCTGTGGAAGGTTGGACGCCGGGCTGGCAACTCGACACCGTAATACTCCACTGCCAATCATGAGCGAACAGGTAATCTGCTGTGGCGAACTGGGAAAAGCTGAAAAAAAAAAAGAAGAAGAAGACTGATGGAAGTCACAGGCCTGCAGATAGAAACACACTTTACATATCTCTATAGCAACACTGTAAGTGCATAAAGTGTCAGGTCATGCATTAATATACATTCACAGAGGATTTTAATTTAGGTAATGCAAATGAGGCCCACTAATATCAGAGTGCAGCACACAGTCCTTTCATAATCATATTACAGATTAGCACAGCTGCACAACTAACATATGCATATGAAGCCTCTGCTAGTAACAAGAACTGCCAGCATACACATTCCAAATGACTTCCAGACTGTAACACATGGCCTAACAGTTGCCCAGATGGTTGACTTAATGCTATATTTACCCCATGTGTTTCTCAAGGACACAACAAGCATGTTGCATAGTACTCTGGTAGTGATACCATTGCCTAACATACTTACCTTATACACATGTCTTAATTTGAGTAGAAGGGGTACCCTCACTCTGGCTCTGCCTCTACAACAAGGCTGACACAGCTCCCACAGTTATTCTTACAGCTTGTTGTCCTCCAAAGTGTTCACACTCTCTGCATATGCCTATTGCCTGCAGCAGCAGCTGCAGCCTGTAGCACACACATCTGTATGTAAAAGTAACTGCTATAGACCTACACTCTGTGATGACATAGTCTCTTCATCCCAGTAATGTCCAGCACAACATATCCAAAAGGGCTTCTAATCTACATAAAGGCCTTATATCTTGTTTAGTGGTTGCATGCCATTGGCTGATGATACTGCGAATCAGCTGTGTTGGCTGCAATTAGCATTTCAGAACCACAAACCGGTTAACAGGCAATAACCTGGTAATGAGAAGTATGTTAAAAAGGCAAACAGCTGGCTATGGGGAACCAGGTTATATGAGACTTTCTTCACACAGTAAACATGTTGCCAAAAACTTTATATATCTGTACATATCAACAGAGGAGTATTGTATTCCACCAGGTATGTAACCTTTTATTTACAACAAGATGCAGATGTGTGAATATACATACAGGGAATGGGGATTACAGCATTAAGCCTTTCTTAGAACTGCGATAATGACATGTCATTGATCTCCACATTTGGTGCATGTACAGAGGACATACAATACATCAAGGGTGAAATGCTTTTGGTCAATGCAGCACACTGGTCTTATGTGACTGTCCCTTTATAGTGGTTGTAATAGCACATTGCTATTTTTGGGCACTGCTATTTTGACATATTATCAGGGGTTCCCCATGGCTGTGGTGAATATGTATTTTAACAAGAGGGAGGAGCATAGGGTGACATACAAGAGTGGAGGGAGATGCACACAGGTGGATTATATCCTATGCAGGAGGGCCAGTTTGAAGGAGATTGGAGTCTGTAAAGTGGTGATGGGGAAAGTGTGGTTAGGCAGCATAGAATGGTAGTCTGTAGAATGATGAAGGGTGATTGTGAGGTGGAGTTCAGAGAAAAGACAGGCACTAGGTGACAGTGAAGAGTTACTGAACAGCTGGGTAACTGCAGCAGAGCTAGTAAAGGAGACTGCTAGAAAGGTGCTTGATGTGACATCGGGACAGAGGAAGGAGGACAAGGAGACCTGGTGGTGGAATGAGGAAGTGCAGGAGAGTATACAGAGAAACAGGTTGGCTAAGAAGAAGTGGGATTGTCAGAGAGATGAAGAAAGTAGACAGACATATAAGGAGATGAGGTGCATGGCAAAGAGAGAGGTGCATAGGCTAAGGATAAGGTGTATGGAGAGTTGTAACGAAGGATGGACACTAAGGAGGGAAAAAAGGACATGTAGAGATTGGCTGGACAGAGGGACTGCTCTAGGAAAGATGTGCAGCAGGTAAGGGTGGTAAAGGATAATGAGGGAAATGTACTCACAAGTGAGGAGAGTATGTTGGACAGATGGAAAAAGTACTTTGAGGTGCTGATGAATGAAGAGAATGAGAGAGAGAGAAGGTTGGATGATGTGGGGATAGTGAATCAGGAAGTGCAATGAATAAGCAAGGAGGAAGTAAGGATAGCTATGAAGAGGATGAAGAATGGTCCAGATGATATACCTATGGAAGCTTGGAGGTGTTTAGGAGAAATGCCAGTGGAATTTTTAACCAGATTGTTTAATGAAATCTTGGAAAGTGTGAGGATGCCTGAAGAGTGCAGAAAAAGTGTTTTAGTACCGATTTTTAAGAATAAGGGTGATGTGCAGATCTGTAGTAACTACAGAGGGATAAAATCAATCAGTCACAGCATGACATTATGGGAAAGAGTAGTACAAACTAGGTTAAGAAGGAAGGTGATGATTAATGATCAACAGTATGGTTTCATGTCAGGAAAGAGCACTACAGATGCAATGTTTGCTCTGAGAGTGTTGATGGAGAAGTACAGAGAAGGTCAGAAGGAGTTGCATTGTGTCTTTGTGGACTTAGAGAAAGCATATGACATGGTGTCTAAAGAGGAGTTGTGGTATTGTATGAGGAAGTCGTGAGTGGCAGAGAAGTATGTAAGAGTGATACAGGATATGTACAAAGGTAGTGTGACAGCAGTAAGATCTGCAGTGGGAGTGACAGATGCATTTAAGGTGGAGGTGGGATTACATCAAGCATCAGCTCTGAGCACTTTCTTATTTGCATTGGTGATGGACAGGTTGACAGACGAGATCAGACAGGAGTCCCCACGGACTATGATGTTTGCAGATGACATTGTGATATGCAGTGAGAGTAGGGAACAGATTGAGGAGACCCTGGAGAGGTGGAGATATGCTCTAGAGAGGAGAGGAATGAAGATCAGCAGGACTAAGACAGAATATGCATCTGTGAATGAGAGGGAGGATAGAGGAATGATGAGGATGCAGGGAGTAGAGTTGGTGAAGGTGGATGAGTTTAAATACTTGGGATCAGCAGTTCAGAGTAATGGTGAGTGTGGAAGAGAGGTGAAGAACAGAGTACAAGCAGGGTGGAGTGGGTGGAGAAGAGTGTCAGGTGTGATTTGTGACAAACGAGTACCAGTAAGAGTGAAAGGGAAGGTCTACAAGAGGGTAGTGAGACCAGCTATGTTATAAGGGTTGGAGACAGTGGCATTGACAAAAAGGCAGGAATCAGAGTTGGATGTGGCAGAGTTAAAGATGTTAAGATTTGCACTGGGTGTGATGAGGATAGACAGGATTAGGAATAAGTATATTAGAGGGTCAGCCCAAATTGGACTGCTTGGAGGCAAAGCCAGAGAGGTGAGATTGCATTGGTTTGGACATGTGCTGAGGAGGGATGCTGGGTATATTGGGAAAAGGATGCTAAGGATGAAGCTGCCAGGTAAGAGGAAAAGAGGAAGGCCTAAGATAAGTTTTATGGATGTGGTGAGAGAGGACATTCAGGTGGTTGGTGTGACAGAGCAAGATGCAGAGGACAGAAAGAAATGGAAATAGATGATCCACTATGGTGACCCATAATGGGAACAGCTGAAAGAAAAAGAAGATCAGGGGTCCCCTAGGGGGTCACATTACAATAGACTTCAGTGTTGGGTGTATGATCATACAGCAGTATCTATCACAGCACACATGGAAATAGCTGACTATTGCTAGTATCTTAGTTATATCCACATGCTTAGTATGTTTTCATACTGGAAAAATATGACATGTTTGATCAAGCAGTGGATACTGCCAGCCATTATGTTCTTGTTGTATCTCTGCATTGTGTACTTCCATGTATGTGATCCTGACACATGTTCCCATTTTGTTGTCTTTCAGGAAACATATATCCCAGATGCAGAGAATGATATAATATTGGAAGGCCTCCATCTGCACCATGATCTCCTACTCTCCAGAGGGAGGCAAAATAGGGAACAGCAGGCAGCATTGTGGGCTGACCTTGTCCATGACATGAATGCCATAGGTCATCAGAGCAGGACATATGAGCAAGTTCGACACTGTGCAACAGACATGATGCAGATGTGTGAATATACTTAGGGGGAATGGGGATTACAGCATTAAGCCTTTCTTAGAACTACAATAATGACATTTCATTGATCTCCACATTTGTTACATGTACAGAGGATGTACAATACATCAAGGGTGAAAGTTTTTTGTCAATGTGTCACACTAGTCTCATGTGACTGTCCCTTTAGAGTGGTTTTAATAGCACACTGCTATTTGTTGGCACTCTTATTTTGACATATTATCAGGGGTGGCCCTAGCGGACACACTACAACAGACTCCAGTGTTGGGTGTATGATCATACAGCAGTATCTGTCATGGCACACATGGGAATAGCTGACTATCACTAGTATCTTAGTTGTATCCACACACTTAGAATGTTTGCCCACAGTGGAATATGACATGTTTGATCAAGCAGTGGATAATGCCATCCATTATGAATTTGTTGTATCTCTACATTGTGTACTTCCATGTATGTGATCCTAACATGTGTTCCCATTTTGTTGTCTTTCAGGAAACATGTATCCCAGATGCAGTGCCCCTTTCAGGGATGCAGAGAATGATATAATACTGGAAGGCCTTCGTCAATACCATGATTGCCTACTCTCCATGGGGAGGCAAAATAGGGAACAGCAGGCAGCATTGTGGGCTGACCTTGTCCATGATGTGAATGCCATAGGTCATCAGAGCAGGATATATGAGCAGGTTTGACACTGTGCAACAGACATGATTAATGCTGCATGCAGAAGACCAGCAGTTGCAGCCAAGGATAATAGTGTCACTGTTGGAGGGACTGCAGCAGAACAACCACTATCAGCTACTGAGGAATTCCTGGTGAACCTAGGAACACCACCGTTCACAGACATCCATCACACTGTACATTGTGGATGTGGGTGCCACAGTTGCCACAGCAGAGGAGCATCCAGGTAAGCTTGGTTTGATCAGCATTGGAATACAGTCGCATTCAGTATATCAGAGTGTACATACTGTTATGTGGGTGTCCGATTTTTGTTCTTTGGGGAGGGGGTTAACTGCAGTTTAAATCACATGCTCAGATTTTGATGAAAACAATTAACACAGTAGCTACTGTAAATGTGAGATATATGGATGTATTACCTTGGTATAGTGCAAATGCAGTGGTAATTACATTACCTCCCCTCAACTTTTCACAAGTCCATCGGGTATCGGACAAGGACGTGGTCCTGCTCCTGGTAAGGATGACACTGTTTTGTTACATATGTAGATTTACAGCAATGTATTCCCTAAAGTGTCATCCCAAGCCTGCTGCCTGGATTGCAGTACTGTTAGCATGATTGCCAACTGCACAGATATTTTCTGACTTTACACACATTAGAGTCATACCTATACCTTGTATGTGTGACCACACTGATAGATGTGACAGTATTGTCAGGACATTACAAATTGTCATATATGTCAACTGTGCAGAGTGTTCACAAATGTCAACAGTTTACCTCATTGTTTCTGATGTGATTGCTGTGTAAAGAGCTTTTATTTACAAGTAACTACAGCTGTTTGTGGGAAAAGTAGTGTCTTCATGTCTTACTATATGAGCTTGGGTTTTAAACAGGTCTGTATTAGTGACAACAGTGTATAGAGCTTTACATATATTGCAACATAGTACTACAGAAAATAATAGTGCAGGTATTAATGTACTGCTTTTCACTTTCTTATTACAGTTGACCAGGGGAGTTGGTCTCTGTCCCCTACACAACCTGATGTCAGTGTCTCTTCCGACTCTGATGATGGTTGTGGCCAGAGTGAGGCATGTGTGGGGGTTTCAGGGGCTGAATTTGTCCCAGAGGTTGCCATCCCCCTTCTGCTCTTACTGTCACCACACAGTCAGTATGCCTACACATACCCAGTCCACAGAGGCCACAGATATTGGACAGTTAGAGGGTGGGGATATCGAACAGGAAAGTATGGCAACTATGGCTCCAGTGAGTGTAGAAACTGGCCATAGCCAGATAGCTGGTGAGGTTCTACAAAGGCGGGTTGATAGGGGTGCTTGTAGGAGGCCTGCTCTCCTTCCACCACCTGTTGCAGGTGTCACATCATTGGTCACTCAGCATATATTTCGGGCCATCATGCAGGCACATGCATGTTCTGAAAGGAACTCCAGACAAATGCTCAGAGTTATGGATGCAGCACAGTCTGACATCTGTGACTGCCTCCATTGCATTGGTGACCCCCTGAATCTGTTCACTGATGCAGTGGAAAGAAGGTGGTCTGAGACAGATCGCAGAATATCTGTCTTAGAATGCACATTGTCTGTGCTGGAAAATCTGGTTGGAGTTGAGTGTCGGACTCGTAGACATAGGTCAGCAACCCCATCTGCTGTGAGTCCTCGTGGACATGCACAATCATGGTCCCATAGTGGCAGTACATCCAGTGCTATAGAGGAGAGTGTGCTGTCCACAGCAAGATGTGGCAGGCCATGGGCTCATGGTCCTTGGCATTCCCATGGAGGACATGGTCCCAGCAGACAGCAGTCACCATGAGGTACTAGCACCACTTCTGCCCTTGGCCATGGAGGTGTCAGTGCAACTCTTGGCAAAGTCAGTTCTCATATTTGGGGGAGGAAACGGTAAACTGTCAGCTCTACCATGCATGGTTCAAAGTTGTCCAATGTATACACATGTAGAGTTAGCACTGAGCTTGACTGTGTTCATGCACACCCTCACACACCACTGACAAATTCAGGTCACCTACAGACACACATGGCACATTTACATGGTCCATCTTGCCTGCTTCCCTTCCTGACTCACACACATGCTTTCAACCTATAGGGTTAGCATAGGCCTCCTGTACCCCCACACAATACCTTGTGCAAGTAATTATACCTGTGCCACATCCATGTCATCCTCATCATCGATACAAGGAAATGAAGCTATGTGTCTGATGCACAGGTTGACTGTATAAATTAATATGTACTTGTTTAATGTAGTGTTGCTTTGCCATGCCACTTGTACTGGTCACTGACAGAGACTGCATGATGACATTTATAATGAGTAAGCCACATAATTTTATGTACCTTATGTTGTATAGGTTCATAGGTTGGTACTAGGCTATCGGTCCTAGGGCCTATATAAGCCTAGCCATAACAATTCTCTGGCTATTTCTAACCACAGCATTTACTTCCCCGGACCCCTGTCTAGCAGGGTGCCTGATGTGATCCCCGGGGTGAATTTCCTATCTCTCATCCAATCATCAAGGTTCCTTTTGAAGAGGGCCAAAGAGGCGCTCTACTTGACATTTATGGGCAGTCTATTCCAGAGTCTGGGGAGTCTCTGGGTCAGGAATCTATCCCTTCAGCATGTTTTGTTCATTGTGATGACAAGGTTTAGATCTCTGGAGCATGTTTCTCTGAGGGATTAGGATTTCTTTAAGTGTAGCATGTCCAACAGCTCTGGGTTTGACATGGCCTTGTATGTTAAGCAGAGATTGCCTCTGAGTAGACGATATGCGACAGAGTATAGCTGGAGTTTTTTTACATGGTCAGCATAGCGCATCTGTTTTAGGCAGGTATGATGTGGTAATTGCTGTATACTTACAAAATGTTTCAGTTTCAGGAGTCTGTAGGGGACACATATGGATACACAGTGGTGATAAAACTATAGACGCCACAGCACAGGATGGTATTTCAGCACTATAGGTGAATGACTCTATAGGTTCATATGTGTATAATAGGCTAACAAGGACAATGTTGTTATCCACCCTACTCATGCATCCCTAATCTATGAAAAGGTCTGATAACCTTGATAAGTGTCACCATGGTTTCAGGTGCTAACACATGTACAAGCTGTGGTGATGGAGATGACCCATCTACAAATTTCCTGTGTCCATTACAGACATTTATCCTACACCAGTTATGAATGCCTTGTTCTGCATTCCATTGTGTAACTTGCACATGATGTGTGTTACAGCAGATGTGTGCTTCACGTGCATGTTGGGCCTGTTACATATAGGGTGTAGTGTCTGTGTTACATACCTGTCTCTCTACCATGTACTATTTATACCACAGTGATGGTGTAGGTGTGTAGAACAGGTAAAACATGTGTTAGTCCTGTTTTGGATACATGGTAGATACACAGTGGGATCTGACAGCTCCCTGTATGGCAGCCATGTACATTCCCTCAAAAGCATGTAGGATGCAAACTACATATGTACAGTCTTGACATGAACTGCATAGGACATGTTATCTACAGTGTGTATTGGATTATCATGGAACCTCTGTGCCAGTTGTAAGATATGATATGCCCATGTAGTGACATAGCAATCAGTGAAGCCATTGCACTCAATGATAGGTGTGATGAGCACCAAATTTGGTATAACCATGACAGTCTGAGATTTACATGCCATAACTTTCTGTATAGGTTGTACAAAATTGAATGGATCCCCACATCTTACCAACCAGTGAAAGTCAAAGGCTACATTACTCTCTGTGTCCATAACTCCATGAGTAATGGCTCAACTGTGCAGTGTGCAGACACTACCATATTTTCCAGGAGTGGATGACTTCCAAAGGATAGTATCGTGCAGTCATTGGCATTTACTATTTGTCAGCGGCTCTGCAAACAACTGAATGTGTGTCTCAGGCTATCCTGGATAACTGCTGGTACTGTGCAGGATTCAGTGACAACTCTTAATATGCAATCACCTGCTAATGTAGTGAGTCAGAGATCACTGACAGTGGGTCATGACTGCAGAAAAGGGAATGCCTAGAAGGGGTACTCCATTAAAGATGTCTGGGTAAATCCACTGTTCACTGGTGTCATTGTAAAGTAAGTCTCCCAATGCGATGTTCCCAGAATATGGCTATCAGACACTTGCCTATCCGCCAGCTGATGTACCACTCTATAAATAACCTACACAGTTTTCAGCATGGCCTGCTGGCCTAATATTGTCAAACACCTTGTCAGGCCATGGTAGGTGGAGTGAGTCATATTCCCCCCCATCCATTGCATAGTATAACACTCACTGAGGTCCATCTGATTAGGGTAGATAGACATGATCTGGCCTTGAGCAAAAAAATGATGTGTGGTCCGGTGTCAGTAGGTGTATGACATTGTTACTGCTTGTATCCATGCTATCTCCTTTTATGGCATTTCTTATCAGACTGCATACTAGTTGTCCTTTGTGCAAGTAAGTATTGCAGTTACTTCCATCATGCTCCAAGAAGAGAGTCCTCCAACATGTCTGTGCAGACCACAGACAAACATGTTTGGGAAGAGAAATATGTGTAACTTGTGAAGGTAAAGTGGGGGTTTTACACAGGTATTCTGCAGTTGGACATTACCCAAGCAGTGTGTACTGGAAGGACACAATTACCTTGTGAAGACTGTGGAAGGAAGGGGAGTCCATAGAATTTCCAGTGCCTGGCAACTACTAATGCTGGCCTCACCAAAAACAATCTCACATAGGATACCATGCTCTGATACATTTTCTGTCATCACACGCAAACGTTACTATGACACTCATGATGAGAAGCAGGACACATCCTATTTATTCATCCATATAGCTGTCCCATGTCATGAAAAGCTCTGTAGGCTTCACATACCCTTCTCCAGGTAGATGCCTTGATTAGCAACCTGGGCACTCACTTGGCTTTTGCGTGTATTATGCATTCTGTTTCAGGGTTGGTGGTATGTCACTAGGGAACAGACAAGATGGTGATTAGGAGCACTGCTGCAGTGTTACAACATAATGTGCAATGTCCAGTGACATAGATGTCAAGGCTTGCTGAAACAAACACACAGTGGTGGTGATCCATCATAGGTGACAATTTCACAGCAAGTCATGCATCCTGCCCTTCAACAGATAAATGGTGGATATCTGCATGACATGGTTGTGAAGCCTACTGCACCAGACTGGCTGTGACAAACTGAAATGCTGCCAGACCAACTATCTGAAATTTTCTAAATAATTATATGTCACTTGAAAATATTAATATGATTTATATAGGAATGTCAGACTGCCAGCCCAGCTACCTGGAATTTTGTAACTAATCAGATGTCATTTGTGAATATTAATATGATGTACATGCTTGTCTTACAAATGTAAGAAAACTATATGTTATGTGGATATTAAACTACTGGTGCAGAAGTGTGTGTTGAACTGCATGTTATGTAGTGAGCTTCAAGAATGTAACCACAGTGTACCCTACTGGAAAAAAAAAACATAAATTAATATAAAATATAGGCCTATGTGAATGTATGTTTTGATTGTAGAAGTTGGAACGTATAGAGTTAATGTAAGAAAATAAGTTGAAATTGTTTATAATTGTGTTATCTCAAGTTAAAGCTCAGCAAGAAGACAGGATGTCTAGAGCTAAAGTTTTTCTATTATCTTGAAACAGAAATAATTACTAGTGTTAAAATATAAAAGTGCTTACCTGTTTTACGACTTCAAGCTCTAGGCAAACTTCTGAGAAATAAGTATACAGCCTCTGACTTTGAAAGCCTAAACTTTACTCACGCAAATATTACATCTACCCCTAGCTACCTTCTAGCTAGATATCATAGGCTGTCTTATAATAAAACCCAGACTCTCTTGCTCAGGAAACTAAAATACTTACTGAACTCCTCTAACAAAGCCTACCTTGAATATCACCACTCCATCTTGGCAGATGGGGACATTCACCCAAACCCAGGACCCTTAGCCTCTATATCTGATGCTTTACCTGTTACACTAAACTCTTCCCTACTAATACCAACCTCCAATGCTAATACTCTACTTATAGGGCACCTTAATATACGAAGTGTCAATAACAAAATCACCCATCTCCACTCCCTTCTTGAACAACACTCCTTTGATATTCTCTGTTTAACTGAAACCTGGTTAAAACCCTTTACTACAGATAATGAAATCATTCCTCCAGGTTACAACATCTTAAGACTCGACAAAACTAAAAAAGGAGGAGGAGTGGCAATATTATTCAAAACTGAACTAAATGTAACATTAGTACCCTCTGAGAACCTAGACATTACCAAGACTGAACTTCTTATCTCAAAGCTTCAACTAAACCCAAAAAAATCCATCTATATTATCTGTATTTATCTACCTCCTGGAAATAACTCGTCTACCATAGAAAATATCCTCAGTTGGGCCACCTCCACCTACCCACAAGAAACCATAATACTTGGTGACCTTAACCTTGACTGGTCCTCGTTAAACACTAACAACCCGACCTCTCATATTAACCTCTATGGCTTCACACAGACAATAGACACCTCTACCAGGACAAACAAACTCAACAACAAAGAAAGTATTCTTGACTGGATTCTCGTTAACAAACCACTTCTAAAATATCAATCTGGAACTTTACCCGATGACTTTAGTGATCACAAACTAACCTACATTCTAAGACAAAAAAACGCCGCTAACAATACTCCCATCTATAGGACCCTCCGCGATCTCAAACGATTCAACCCTATTCAATTTAAAAGTGAACTAAATGCCTGCAACTGGAATCCTCTAAAGACACTTCCTCTTGAAGAAGCTGTCCTTTACTTCAATACCACATTCCTAACAATTCTAGATAATCATGCTCCAAAACGCTCCATCCGAATTAAATCTAAACCTGCCCCTTGGCTATCTAAAGATACAAGACAAAAAATGTTACTTAGAAACAAATCCTGGACGAAATGGCGAACTAGCAAATCTCCAATAGACCATCAGACATTTAGGCACCTAAGAAACACTACCAAAAAAGCTATCTTCTCTGATAAAAGGAGTTATTATAGTAATCTCCAGCAAGCAAATCACAATAACCCTCAAAATTCTGGTCAACCCTAAATAAACTTCTTCACCCAGGACAGACTACCACTCCATCCCCTTCCGGGTCTGAAAAGTATTCGCCCTTGATACAGCCAATACCTTCAACTCATTCTTTATTGATACTATTAATTCCTTGGCCTCTCATCTCTCTAGTGACAACACTAATATCCCTGACCTTCCATCCCTCAAACTACCAACCTTTAGGCTACAACCCATCCCTACTTCCTTTATTCTGAAATGTATCCACAAACTCAAACCTTGCTCCCCCTCAGCTGACCAACTGCCATCTGAATTCCTTCAAAAAGCAGCCTCTGAAATAGCCTATCCTATATCCATTCTCATTAATAGAACTGTTAATGAAGAAACCATACCTGATATCTGGAAAATCTCTCACATTATACCCTTACATAAAGGAGGGAACTCCTATGACTATTCTAATTATAGACCCATAGCTCTCTTATCCCCACTAGCAAAGATCATGGAAAAATGTGTTCACCATCAGTTAATGAACCACTTAATAAAAAACAACATTCTTACAAACTGTCAACATGGCTTTAGGCCTTTTCATAGCACAACCACCTCTCTCCTCTCCTTCACAGACTTTATTAACAAAAATCGCAATAATAACATCCTATCTTCAGCTCTCTTTATAGACCTGTCCAAGGCCTTTGACATGGTCAACCACTCTCTCCTCTTAAAAATTCTCGAATCTCTTTCCTTAGAACCTAACGCTGTCCACTGGTTTAGTTCCTATCTCACTAACAGGAAACAGGCCGTCCTCTGGAATAAGGAACTCTCATCTCTTCTCCCAATCTCACTCGGAGTCCCCCAAGGCTCTATCCTTGGACCCCTTCTTTTCTCCCTCTTTATAAATGACCTACAAGTAGCTATTCCCCAGGCTACTTGTATACAATATGCTGATGATTCCACACTAATTTGCTCTGCTAAATCCATTTCTGAACTTCAAACAAATACTCAAACTGTATTTTCAAAAGTTGAAACTTGGTTCTTAAATCGTTGCCTACTCCTAAACGCAAAAAAAAACAAACTCTTACTCTTTAAGCCTACTACCAGATCCCCAGCTTTAGATTTCACTATCTTATCTAACAATGGAACCATTATAACACCCGACCCTACTACCAAGCTGTTAGGTGTCACAATTGACAACAATCTTACCTTTGACTGTCATATCAACAACACCATTAAATGTGTAAATAGGAAACTCGGCTCTCTCTATAGAATTAAGACTTTCTTAACCTCCCCAGCCAAAACTACTCTTGCCCACTCTCATCTCATTTCCACTCTTCTCTACGCTTCTCCCATCTATACTAACCTCAAGAAAAACAATCTTTCCAAACTGTCTACTACCTACAATAACATAGCTAGATTTGTTACTGGGAAACCTTTCAGAACTCACCACTGTCTGAATCTGCAGCAACTGAACTGGCTTGAACTGTCAAACATGTTACTTCTTTCCCAACTTACATTTGTCCAAAGAGCTTTCTACCAATCTCTTAACACACCTGTACTTTCTAACCTCTTAACCCCATATGCTAATCTAAACTCACTCCGCTCATCTAGCAAACTGCTAGTTACCCTAACCAAATCTAATAACCTAGCTGGTGACTCCCTCTTCTCAAACTCCATCGGTAAACACTGGAACCAACTTCCTACCGAACTTACTTCCATTCCAACTACTTTTCTGTTTAAACAAAAACTCAGAACATACCTCAAAAGCCACTGGATGTGTCCCTGCTCTAATCCTGACTAAATGTTGTTTCAACCCTCAAGCCTCTTTTCTCTCCCTTCTGTTGTGCCTCCTCATTTCTCCCCTTAGCTTCCCTCCACCCTACATACCTCTCATATTTCTCTCCACCCTATTTGGCTATGACTCTTTTCCTATATACCTGTATCTCTAATCTCTCTCTCTATTGTTGTCTCTCTCTCCTCCTTGGTCTTCCACTTTCTTCACCTGCTGTTAAACTTAAGCAAAAATGTTCAATATGATGTTATTTTAGATTATCCAGATAGTTAAACTCCTTTCCTTTTGGTAACAATGTACATTTCTCTGTCCTTGGTCTTTCAATTTTTTGTTTCCTTGTTTTTAAACTATGTAATAATATTCATTATGATTGCATTTAGATTGTCTAGAAATTTTTAACTCCTACTCTTGTTTGGATAACAATATTCCTTGTCTAAGTCCTACCAGTCTGTAATCTGTAACCTCTATATGTGGAGCTTTTCTCCCCGGGCCTCTACTGAAAATGGAAATATATCCAGCTAGACTAGCCCGGTTAACAAATGTAAAATAAAATAAATAAAATAAAATAAATATTTCCGACTCAGAGGTGCTAAATTCTAAATATCTGTTTAGCCTGGGAACTGGGGGCAGGTGACAAAGTGTGATGTCATTCTGGCTAACCAAGCAGTAATGTTGATTATTAATTTGGGAACTCTAGCAGAGTCAGTGCATTTTGTATTTGTCTTTAGACCCAGAAACATCCTCTCATCAGCACTCGCCTTGCTAATCATAAGTAACTACATTACAGTTATTTCTTTTAGAAACAGATAGGAATATAGTAAGATTAGTTTAGATGTTTTCTGTATTTATTTGAGACTGTCCTGCAGTGTTGTTTTAAAATATTTCCTATGATTCTGCACTCTGTAGTCACTGTGTTGAGTTATTGAAAATTGTCTTTTCTTTTTATTATTTATTATTAAATATATTTAAACCTTTTACTTGTGTCTGGTTTGTTTAGAGATATTTAAGCTCTGAGAGTACTTGCATATGTATTTGGTGACACTGTACTGGCCACTCCAATAGCCTTGCTGTTGGTCGCACTTACATTTGGATAATACCTACATTACACAGTAGAATTGGTCACCCTTAGTAAGGGTCTTATAGTAGCTGATAAAGAGCTGGTTGGTGGCAGTGATAACTACCTTTTAGTCTGGGCAGAATGGGGCATAGCTAGTAAACCTGTGTCAGCTTCTCCTATGAGTTTGTATTTTTATATAAAGCAAATCTCAAAGTGTGTGTGTCAGCTACTTGGGCAGGGACAGGAAGCACTGGTTGGTCAGGGAGGGTGCTGAAGGTTTTGGCTTAACCACTCAGCTGAGATCTTAGCATTATAGCTTTGCCAGTGTGTAGTCTTATTGGGGATATGGAGAGAGAGAGAAACCAGCCCTAGACTGACTGTGATCTCTGTGTGCTCTTAAGGGAAATTGTACTTTACTGTGTGTGTACTTGTCATCCTCCCAATGTGCATGTCCCTCACTGGTGTTAGTGGTGAGGATTGAGGCTCCTTGATTTCTGGGCCAGTGCAGGGGTGTCACATATTAATTGTTCAGTAGTGTTGGGATAGCCACAACACATATTAATTGGTGAGAGTGGTGAGATAGCCACATCACATATTAATTGTCTTGTAGTGGTGTGGATAGTGAATTCTTGTAGGCTGTGTAGAGTGGTCTGTGAATGTGTTTGTAGTCTCAATCAGCCATGCAGAGTTCATATCACAATTGTTTTATTTTCTTTTGTTAGTTTAGTTAGTCAAGGAGAGCAGGCAAGCATGTCAGCAGAGGAGTATTAGTCACACCTGCATCACAGAATAGCAACCAGGAGGACAATCAAACTGGCCATGGAGATGTACTAGTCTCAGAAAATGGACAGCTCAACTTTTCCACAGAGGATTTAAAAATCCATCTGGAGTTAAAGAGACTTGAGCAGGAGGCCAAGCATTTGGAAAAAGAAGCAGCAGAGAGACTAAGACATCTGAAGGCTGAGGAAAATGAGAAATTGTGGTGTCTACAGGCTGAGGAGAATGAGAGGCAGAGGCAACATGAAAAGGAGATGCTGACTCTTCGCTAGAGTCATGGAGGTAATAGGGAAGGGATTAACTGAACCCAAGAAGCAACAAAGGTCATTAAATTTCTTCCACAATTTACAGAGGAGAATAATTTTGATAGTATCATTCATATGTTTGAGAGGGTATGTAAACAGTATAATGTTGACCTTTTGGCTCTGAGTACAGTTCTTATAGGTTCATAGGTAGGTACTAGGCTACTGGCCCCAGGGCCTATTTACGCCTATCCAAATGGTACCCTGGTTTTTGCCACCCAAGAAAATTATTTTCCTGTGCCCCTGTCAAGCAGAGCCACAGAAGTGATCCCCGGGGTGAATTTCCTATCTCCCATCTAATCATCAAGACTTTTCTTGAAGAGTGCTAATGAGGAGCTTTGTTTGTTATAGATAGGTAGTTTGTTCCAGAGTATGGGAAGTCTCTGGGACAGGAATCTATCCCTCCAGCATGTTCTGTTTATTGTGGTGACAAGGTTTAGGTCCCTAGACCCCTTTACTCTATGTTAAAGCTGTAACTGTTATTTCCAAACTATCTGATACTGGCTGTTTAAATTATAGTCTTGCAAAAATCTGTTTGCTAGAATTTTTTAAGCTAACACCTGAAGCTTATAGGAAAAAGTTTCACGAGCATAGACACAAGGCATATGAAAGTGTGTTTGAACATTTTGCTGAACTAAGCAGTTAATTTCATAGGTGGGTGAATGGATGACAGGTCACACTTTTGAATGGTTGGCAGACCTTTTGGTGATTGAACAAACCCTTAGCTCTTTGCCTGAGGACATGAGACTCTGGTTAGCTGATAGACAATGCACTACTGCAGATGAGTTGGGGAAGAATGGAGCCCTATAGCTAGCAAGCAGGACATCACTGCACAGGAAAGGGACACCCAGTGCTGCTCATAGCTCTAAGGGAAGCCATGGTGGGCAGCCCAGACTGCCCCAACAGAGCCCACAACTAGCAAGAGAAGACACTAGTCCAGGTACATGTCCAGGACCAAGGGTTAAATGTTTTAAATGCAACCAGTGGGGCCATGTAGCATATAAATATCCATGGAGGCAAGGTGGAGAGCAAAAGGTGGGAGAGCCAGTAAGTGAGAATGACAAAATGCCAACAGTAGTTTGTCTTGAGACATCAAGGGTACCAAACTACCACCCTACAGATGTCCTGATAGGGAATGATTTTGATAATGCAGGACCATGTGTTCATGCAGTTACACGCAGTCAGGCTTGGAGACAAGCATGTGGGTCTGGTAGCCTGGGGGAGACCCAGACAGACCACATACTTGCAGCCAGGATTGGTGAGGTGGCTACTTCATTGAGGAAGCTACCCTGTAGCAGTGAGACTGAAGATGAGCCACAGCTGCATGTGGGTATTGATGTTCCCTTGGACAGAGTGACTGCAAGGGCAGAGGTAAGTAGTAGTATCCAGGCTGACAGTGAGGCATTGCTGTTAGAGGATACCAGACTTCCTGTGGAAGGGGAGCTGGGAAGGGTTACAAGAGAGCTGAGACAGGCTCAGCTCTCAGACCCTACATTACAAGGCCTGAGGGAGGTAGCTAGTGAGGCACCTGATTTTCAAGGGAAAGGTAACTCTGTATATTGAGATAAAGGTTACTGTACAGAGAGTGGACCCCCTGAAGGAGGGCTACAGGATGAGAGAATACAGCAGTTGGTAGTGCCCAGAGCCTACTGTCTGGCACTTCTAGCCATAGCCTATGATATTCCCTTTGAGGTCATATGGGCATAAAACGTACAAAGAGACGTATTATGCAGAGTTTCTATTGGCCTGGAATTTCCAAAGGTGTAACAGGGTACTACAAGACCTGTGAGCAGTGCCAAAAGGTAGACAAGGCAGGAGACAAGATGAAAGCTCCTTTGATGCCTTTGCCTGTGATTGAGGAGCCATTTCAGAGGGAAGCTGTGAATATTGTGGGGCCTCTGAGTACTCCAAGTTCCACAGGGAAAAGTATATCCTAGTGGTTGTAGATTATGCTACCAGATAACCTGAGGCAGTGGCTCTGTCTTCCATTGAGGCAGAAAAGGCGGCAAATGTTTTGTTAGAGATTTTCAGCAGGGTAGGTTTCCCAAAAGAAATACTAACTGACAGAGGTGCCAATCTCATGTCAGACCATCTGGCTTGTCTGTGGAAATACTGTGGGATGAAACACCTAAAGACCAACCCCTACCATCCCCAGACCAATGGTCTTGTTAAGAGGTTAAAGTCTACACTCAAGTCTATGCTACAGGCATTTGCAGTCCAGTTCAAGAAGGGAGTGGGACAAAGATTTTCTCCATCTGTTGTTTACTTATAGAGAGGTGCCCCAGGAATCCACAGGTTTTCCATCCTTTAAGTTACTGTATGGGCATAGGGTCAGGGGACCTCTAGATTTGATCCAAGATGTTTTGGAGGGTGAGTGTGAATCCCACAAGGAATCTGTTGTGGCATACATCCTAAACCTTAGGACAAGGCTCAGGGAGCTCATGGGCTTGGCCCAGGAGACCTGGTAGAAGCCCAACAGCAGAAAAAGGTCTAGTATGACAGGAATGCTCACGCTAGATAAAGAGCTGATAAAGAGCTGGTTGGCGGCAGTGATAACTACCTTTTAGTCTGGGCAGAATGGGGCATAGCTAGTAAACCTGTGCCAGCCTTTCCCAGGAGTGTCTGTGTGTGTTTGTATATAAATCATATCTCAATATGTGTGCGTCAACTACTTGGGCAGGGACACAGACCACTGGTTGGTCAGTGAGGGTGCTGGAGGTTTTTGCCTGATCGCTCAGCTGAGATCTTAGCTCTATAGCTATGCCAGTGGGCAGTCATATTGGGGATCTGGAGAGAGAGAGAGAGAAACCAGCCCCAGACTGATTGTGATCTCTGTGTGCTCTTATGGGAAATTGTACTTTACTGTATGTGTACTTGTCATCCTCCTAATGTGCATGTCCCTCACTGGTGCTAGTGGTGAGGATTGAGGCTCCTTGATTACTGGGCCAGTGCAGGGGCATCACACTGGCCACTTTTGGCCAATATGTGCCCACCTGCCACATGTTCTAGGCATGTCATACTGTACAGTTATATACCCAAAACTCATGGCTGTGTTCCCACATGATGTCATACAAGTGTGCTGTCTGGTTGCTTGACAGGCATCATACGCTTGTGAGGCCAATGTAATGTCAGCAAAGTTAAACAAGTCCTCTATGCATGTACAAGCATCCACATCTTCACTGCAAGGAGTGCCTGCAAACACTGTATATAAGACTGTGAACCCCAAGGGTGTGGCACTATGACCCCAACTTTGCCGGACCTACTGATGAGATGTGGAAAGTGGCCCCACCCATCTACTCCTATGACACACAAACAAAATGCGTGACAGATGTGACTGCATTTCAAACCTTGCTTCCATGGTGTCTTCAAAAGCAGTCATTACATATGTCAATGAGCATTTTGCCAACATGTACAACTCACATCCTGCACCACCTACACCCACATTACACACACCTGCATGTGCGTAGCTCCTTACTAGACACATTCCCAAACA
The DNA here is from genome assembly GCF_019279795.1 of Protopterus annectens. Classification (NCBI taxonomy): domain Eukaryota; kingdom Metazoa; phylum Chordata; order Ceratodontiformes; family Protopteridae; genus Protopterus; species Protopterus annectens. The sequence goes on along the minus strand of NC_056744.1, from coordinate 425,718,538 downwards.
GCTGACATCTCAGAAATCCTGCCTCTGGAGAACACAGTGCACATAATACTGCATGCACCACTCTCTCACCGGTCAAACACCTGAGGCAAAACAGAAAATCACACCTTTTAGTTATAGGTGATTATAATATGAGACACATTGACCTCTGTTTCAACAGGTTACATATGGGAAAGATTAATTAGCTCTCTGTGGGCTGACACAATATGCCATACCACACATTGCCACAAATTATGGAATATCAATTAACATAATGTTGACATCATAGTTCCTGCGAGTGTGTACGACCAGGGATATATGCCACTGGACTGTATGCAGACTCATGAATGAGCTTAGCCAGTTTGTTTCTCTGGCAGGTATGCACATACCTTTCAGCTATAGTTCAGCTGAACGTCACCTAGGATGATAGCACCATACACACAGACATTGATGGAAGTCAATAATTGCCTTAGTGTGTAGTATCATTGTAAGGGGACCTACTACATGTCTTCCTGGGATGCCTTGCTCAACAAACATCAATGCTTCACCAGTGATGGTCTTCATCTCTCACCCCTGAGATTTGGAGTACTGGCCAAGGTTGCTGACACCCCCTCAATGCAGCTTATATGCACTGTCTGGAAAGAATACTTTGCAATGAGAACACCATATTTATACAACATCATGGTTATGTTGTTACATGCTGGGAATGGCAACATTGAACCCCACTTTGTGGAAGGTGTCCCCACCTTGGAATGTGCAGACATGTGTGCAGTCAAGGACATCTGGTTCAAAGATGTGGACAGCACCACAGCCATACCAAACTACACATCTTTCCATGTGTTCAGACCTCAAAATAACAGTGTGTAAGGTAATGCAGGTGGTGTATACATACTAGTTAAGGAGAGGTACACATCCAGAAACACTGTGATTTCCCAGAGACACTGCAGGTGCCATTCACTACTGGAAGGGCATATAATCAAGCAATTGCTGACTACAACAGCAGCTCCATAAATCCAGACACTCATTGTGCATATTTGGATGTACATGTCTCTTTCAAGATACATCATTACACCATGGTATGGGGTGGCATTAAGTGACTACCAACTGTGTTGCTTAGACATGCTGTAGCTCACTTGCTCAAGGGTTAGTCCACGTCCTTAACTAGAATGCCCTGAAGCAGTGTTGTGACATCCCCACAAGGGGGAACTAATGTAATGCACCATGTGTTTACCAATATGGGTGACCACTGCAGCCCCCAATGTAAAGTCCTCCATGGTGGGATCTAACCACAGATCAGTCTCATGAAAACTGCCAGAACTAATCACCCCTTGCAGACAATGCAGACATATATTTCAACAAAGCAATGTATTACCTCATGTGGAATGGTTTACATAGCTTGACTGCACCTCCCCCCTCAGATGGGATAGGCAAGTATGCAGAGCTCTACACCCATGCATTATGCAAGCAACATTACAATTGCATGGACTAGGATGTACCTAACAGGAGGAACACAGGCTCCTGATGGCACAGCAAACCAGCCTGGTAGGCAACTGCTATTAGCAGGCTGCACACTAACAGGTGGAGATTGCTGTGTGTGACAGTTGGGGTGAGGGTGCCCCCTCTAAAATGGAAACACAACCTCCTCAGCTAAAACAAGCACATAGTGTTGTTGTGACATTGTGTAGACATAGTAAGTGACAAAATTAGCCACCCACACAAATCAGAGCCACAAGGCACAGTGTAGTTACATGTGTAACCTCAAAGGACAGGCCCAGTTTGTCGGTGAACTCATCCATAATGATGCCACATATAAGAGGTCTGTCCTTCTAAGTAACCTGTAGTCCGAAGGGATCTGCATCAACTTCATTCCCCTGTCCCCACCACATGTGCCACATGACATTCCTATAACCTGTCCTATACCTTCCATATCTACGGAGCAGGTTGTAACTGGCCTCTGTATGGAGATATACAACATCTATTGGACATATTAACATCCCATGCTGTGTCCTACATGGATCTGACAAGGATTACTACTTCCAGTGGAAACACCTTGCAGTTATACTGAAACCACTGGCTGCACCTCAGCTGACTGGACAACAGCAATTGCTATACCCTTGCACAGAGGTGGTGCATCCACTGACCACCAGAACTATAGATCTCTTTGCTGGAGTGTCCATATCTGTATGCCCATAGGGCCAATCATCATGAAGCTGATCAGCACACATATATGTGATCTAAGCACTGTTGACTGTATACAGTTTGGATGTCTGAAGGGGGATTATGACTGTTAAATGTAGTGGATATTTCCAAGGCAGTCACCAAAGACCTGTGTGAGAGGACAACAGGGCATACAACCCTCTGGACTTAGCCAAGCCATCTGACTACATCCCCCACTCAGGCATCATTTACAAAAGCACCCACTTAGGCATCCATGGTAATATCATTGTAAGGGTCACTAAGTGGTCCCTTGATGGCAGACATATGCAACATAGGGACATCCACCTCCAATAGCTGAACTGTGAGCAGCATTGTTCAACAGGGCTCAGTCCTGGGTCCTCTACTGCTTGGAATCCATTTAATCACAATACAGGTGAATACTGAATGTCTGTGACTAACAACATTGGCTTATGTCTGCAAACTGTGAGCAGTCATAGCGTCTGTGATTTATGTCTATATCCTACAAGAAGACTATGATGAACATATGTCTGTTGACATACTAATGGCCATAAACTCAGTGCAAATATATATGTAGTATCATTTCCATCACTAACATCTATGTACCTGGTAATTAGCACATCAGTCACAACATGTGATGTACATACTCAGGGGTGATACATCTGGGCACACAGGCCTGGCCACACACATTTACACCTAATGTGCCTAAGATCACCATGTCTCCCCAGTGGTATGACGGGAATCATATCAGAGTCATAACTGAGGGCACAGTCACCCATAACTGACATGCACTCATATCCTCCATGTACTCTTCCTTCAGTGTGCCAATATCTGAGTGCAATGGCCATTTGGTAATGTACCTTCCCAAGCGCTACTGGAAATTGTACACAACAGTATGGTCCCTCACAAGGGAACTTCACATCTTCAGTGTCTGTTCAATGGGGATCGTCTGACATCAGTGTCATTGTAGCCTGTGGTAAATAGACTACTCAAAGATGATCTCTGACTTGCATATGGGCCAGTGTGTGACCTTGCTTGATTGTAAATGCTGCATATCTGTAAGTGGCATGGTTCATGGATTAATCACTCTAAGGACATTAACCTAGTATGTGATATTAATAATAGATGCTAGTGGGAGAGATGTGTCTAGCAGACTTTAACACACCTTTGAAACAGAACCCTGTCTAAAGGCAAACAGAGCACCTCAGTGCACCTAATCACATGCCATCTTTATGATTGGCTGGGTGACTGTCATTTCACCACGGGGTTTCTGCCTGTGTTCCTCTTGGACTGGGGCATTATATGCTAATCATGTAAATAAGGGCATAAAGTTGAATAGGATTGTGAGGGCTGTATGGCCACTATATTAGGAAAGTTCAAACATCCTATGTTTCCATAAGCTGATGTAAAATGCTCTAACAGCCACACACACAAACCGGGCTACATTGAAGAAAGCACCACTTCCAATTACTGTCTACAGGACATGGCACATACATAGTATGTATGTATGTATGTAGATTAGAATGCTTACCTATCTAATGGTGCACAGTACAGATCACAGTACGTGATGCATGCAACACACCTTATGTCACCTATTACTATCTCTTTAGGACATATTATCCTTGATGACATCAGCAGACCTAGTTGTGATCAGGCATGTGGAGGCCCACATCACCTGATACAAACAAAATACTGCAAAACCCTACCTCTTTCTAAGTTAGTGAGGTGATCATATTTACACTGCACAAACATACACACACACAGCAAGTGTCTTGGAGTGAGATTAGAACCTCTACCTATCTAGTCGTATACACTATAGAATATAGAAATTATCGCACACACCACGGCTTAAGCCTGATATTTAAATGGCAACTGGTAGTCTTAAGGTAGATGACATTATCAGGCCTTGTAGAATGGGCAGATTGGAATCCAGAAGCAACTTAGAGGGCCAAAAAGTACACGCCATTGCAGTTTGACAGCGAATGAGAGGTTCTCACTTGGTTTGCAGGGGGATACAAACGCATGCACACACACACACACACACACACACACACACACACACACACACACACACACACACACACACACAGACACACAAACACACACACACACACACACACACACACACACACACACACACCAAGTGGCCTACAGTTAGATTAGAACCCCTACCTATCTAGTCTTAAGACAGTACTTACACAGTACTTATCGCATGCACCATGACTGATGTCTGTTTTATGTACGATTACCAGCAAACTACATGTGGATTACTCAAACTAGGCTTGTGTTGAACAGCATCTGTGGCCTGCAGAGTGGTATTGATTCATATGATTAGCTACATCTAGTATCCTAGCAGTAAGATAACTGTTATTTATCCTAGCTATGTATCTACAGTTACCAGTATGGCCATATGTGTCTGTTTGCACTTAGATGGGTAAGTCTTTGAGCAGGAACAATGTGCCCTGTCCATACGTGCATAGACAACATTATACATTACACCACCAGCTCATCTGTTGCTGTATATGTTGTGACATCCAGCAGGCACAAGGGTCTGTAGGTAAGTGGATTATGTACTGTTGAGCTCTTTCTTTGGATCCTTTAAGCAGAATTATAGATGTGTGTTAATGTAGCTTTACTCACGAGTATTATGGTATGTAGGACAATACAGACATCCACACACTTATTTATGTATATAACAGGGACATATATATATATATATAGATATATATAGATATATATATATATATATATATATATATATATATATATATATATATATATAAATGTAGCTGTGTGTGTATGTATGATATGTATATGTGTTATGTAGATATATGAGGAGAGAGTGAGATGTATGTTCTTATATATATTTGTAAATACAAAGAGATAGATATACTATCGACATGAGATACAGATAGTGACACACGGATATGTCTACATATATGTATGCATGTATACACATATAACATGTCATTTTGATCAAGGGGCAACAGAATTGCACACAGTTTAACAAAGTGTATGAGCATGTCCAGTGTGATTGTCAGTATTTATAAAGTGACTAGAGCCCACACCAACCTGTACTCCAGTCCGGGATTTTTTTTGTGTTACAGACAATGACATCTGTCCCTATTTCTGCAGTACTGCACTTCACTCAAAATGGCCATGGCATTCTCCAGCTGTATGATGTAATTAATATGTGACAAAAGGTAATAATGTTATAGCACACACAGACTGATAGTCTGTAACAGAAATCATATAATAATACCTCACATAAAAATGATGTGGACACTGTCAGATTAGAGCCATTAACACCATCACCAGTCCTAACTCCCCTAGTCTGCTGAGAGGACTCTTTCATGACACAATCAACAGCATACATATGTATGTTGTTATTCCTGCGTCAAGTGAGACATAGAAATGTCTGATCAATTTCTTTGTTACTGCCCTGAGATTACCTGGACTGCTGATATACCATTGATGAGTTACTGTTAACGCAGTTATATCAGAATACTGCTGTGTTGGGGGTGGGGGAACAACACCACATATTCTGCTGGGATAAACAGAAGTCCATATATTATGTGACCTCCACTGTTTAACATCTCCCTTGACTGATGTAGTGAATATTCCAACCATGAGGCATAGTAAATATTAAAAACACATACTACACATACTAATGGACTGGGCAACTGTAGTTCCATGTGGATGTTACTTCTGTCCAAATAGCCCACTATATTTACTCACATTAATGCAGAAAATCCATGCATACAATACCATTTCATAGTAATCCTTTCAAGTACTATGAAGGATAGAGACTTACCTTGCAAATGCAGCAGTCGACACAACTGTATGTCAGGGCTGACTCTGTCTGATGCAAGCAGTATATAGATAATACATGGATAGGTACAGGTTGTGTGGGTTGCCTGGCATCAATTTTAATATATGTATGTGCGTAGGAGTACGATGTCAGCCCCTAATTTAGGTCCCTAGTTTGTCAGTGAATGTACTATGCATTGTTGCTTAGCCAAAGCCAGGGCATACTGTGCATGCCTAAATCTGCCAACAGGGACATCAGCAGGAGGTTCCTCTTCCGAGTCCTCCTGTGACTGGCTGTGGTGACGTAGGCACTGGTCGGGGGGCTGTGTATCCCTTTGCTTTGCTGATCCTGATGCAGCTGTTTCCACAGAATTCTACTATGTAGCATAGCACATACTGTGAACATATGTGCATATGTGGCTGAAGAGTACTGCAGGGCTCCACCAGACATATCTAGGCACTTGAACCATGACTTCAAAAGGCCAAACAGATGCTTTATGATGTTCCTAGTTTATACATGTGCCTCACAGTGGCATTCTTCCATGGGTGAGTGTACATTTTTGATGGGTGTCATCATCCATTGTTCCAGGGTGTAGCCAGCATCTCTCAGTAAATTGCCATGTGGGATGTCCCCCTAGCAAACATCTGGTACAGCTGTGATGTGTGCCAGATATGGAAGTCATGATAGCTGCCAGGGCTGCCAGCACACACATTCAGGAGTTGATGGAGTGGTACCCCTTGTGGTTGATATAGATTCTATCCTCCTCACCATGTGGTGCCTTGATGTGTATATGAGTGCAATCTATGGCATCTAGTACTTCAGGGTAGTGTGCTACATGATAGAAGTGTTGCATATTGCTGGCCCTCACCTCAGCAGTGAGGGGAAAAGAAATGTGCTCACTGCCATGTGGAAGCATGGCATCCGGGAACTGGTAAGGTACCCTGGATGAAGATACTTGTGAGACCCCCATCCTTTCCCCAGTTTGGTCTTTGGAATGTACCTGTAGCTAGTATCCTAAGGGCTACACATACATTTGTTTCCACTGGGATGTGTTCACCTCTGTTGGCTCTGGGTCTGAGTTGAGGTCATCAGAGCTCAGTGAGTTCCTGTAGTATGCCCCTGTTCACCCTGTAGCACTCTACAATCTCCAGCTCATGTAGCTTCTGGAAGGTTACCCGGGGCCTGAACACTCTTTGCCTTCTCTGTCCAAGCCTATTGTCAGCAGTACCAGCAGCATTGACTTTAGCATCTAGCACATAGAGATGTAGCAGACTTGGAGCAGCCCTTAGCATTATCTCATTTAAAATTCCCAGGTCTGTACTCCAATGGTGCAGAGTATTGGGGGGAAATCAGAATGCAGGGTGTATGCATACTTTATACAGCTCTGCTATAGTGGCAGAGTGTGTGATTGGCTAACTATAATGCATGTCACCTACCTACAATAACATTAACATCATTTAATAGCCCTATTTCAGTGTGTGACACTGCGCACAGCACCGCACCACACAGCATAGCTTAAACAAGTCAAAGCTTTTAATAGCATACATCTTGTTTTGAGACACTCTCAATAAGGTGACCCATCTCGCAAACATGTGCACCAGAGTTTAAAAGAGCTTAGAGGTCAGTGGGCATTTCACCTACCTACAATAACATTAACATCATTTAATGGCCCTATTTCAGTGTGTGACACTGCGTACAGCGCCACACCACACAGCATAGCTTAAACAAGTCAAAACTTTTAATAGCATACATCTGGATTTGAGACACTCTCAACAAGGTGGCCCATCTCGCAAACATGTGCACCAGAGTTTAAAAGAGCTTAGGGGTCAGTGGATACCCCCACCCCCAATATCAGCTGCATCTTGTGTAAATATCAACATGGGTCTAAGCCTACATGAAAGGGATATGTGGACACGATTACTCCTTTCTGCTATTCAGTAACTTCACCTCATTTGCATGCATATTCATGCTCACATCCTGGAAACTGCCTCAAGCCCTACCATGTTAGCAACAGCATCAATGCATCATTGTAGGGACCCCACACAAGGTCCTGTAATACATTTTTGTCACATAATATTCATTTCTTTTTTTTCCAATTTTTTTTTATTTATATATATATTCTCTCTCTCTCTCCATAGACAGATAGATAAATGTAAGGCAGCTGACTGAATGACCAGCTATGCACACATCCAAAATGAATCAGCAAACATCGGCTAGTTCTGTGCATGCTTTAGGGATTACCATGGACCATTGTAAACCAAATGCAAGTGTTATTTTGGGGTAGGTTTGCTCTCTGCAAATTATATATGCTGAATCTGAGATGTCACAATTTCCAGGGAAAGGGAATATTCCCCAGTCTGGGACTGACAATCTGACACCCCTGTCAACCATCTGTTTGCATCAACCAAACAGATGTCAAGTGAAGCTGTTCATTCCACCCCACTGCCCACAACTCATATATAGATATAGATAGATAGATAGATAGATAGATAGATAGATAGATAGATAGATAGATAGATAGATAGATAGAGAGGTAATCAGATATATAGACAGAAATCAACATGGATGTTATTCAGGTGGTCAAAAGTTTTCTTAGGCAAATGTGTGTAATACCAGCAGAAACGGCCAGTTAGGCACATGATTTTAAAAATGCTGATATCACTTTGTGAGAGATAAAAGTACATTGGGGAGGAGAAAGTTGCCATTTCACCCTCTCTTGTGCAATCTCAGAGTAGCAGAAGTGTGGGAGTGAGAGGGTGAGGGGTATTTTACTCACTAAAAAAACACTTCATACTACGCTACTGAGTTTGGCCTGTTTTGGTAATTTTGTTTTTGGACATTTGTTTTTAGATTATATCAAATGCTTTCATAATTTTCATATATATATATATATATGACATTTTATATATATATATATATATATATATATATATATATATAAGTGCTACAGAATCCTGAAAGCCCAAAATCCTGAGACCAAAATCCTGAAAACTCAAAAGCCTGAAAACTCAAAATCTTGAAAACTCTAAATCCTGAAAACACACAGGATACCAACATTTACTATATTCCAGCACAAGTACATACAGAAACATATTACCCTTCAACTATATGCAGGAGGGCAAGCCTCCCTGCACCCCCCACAACCTCTGCTACTTAAATATATCAACTTCGAGAGTGCAATCTCGGAGTTGATATATTTAAGTAGCAGGAGGTGTGAGGGGCGCAGCCCCCCTGGTTATACTTGGAGAAGAGTAATATGGTATGTGTTTTATTTGTATCTGTATGTACTTGTGCTGGAATATAATAAGTGTTGGTATCCTGTGTGTTTTCAGGATGTTGAGATTTCAGGAGTTTGAGTTTTCAGGATTTTGAACTCTCAGGATTTTGGTCTCAAGATTTTGGTCTTTCAGGATTCTGTAGCGCTCCTATATATATATATATATATATATATATATATATATATATATATATATATATATATATATATATGTGTGTGTGTGTGTATATATATATATATATATATATATATATATATATATATATATATATATATGTGTGTGTGTGTGTGTGTGTGTGTGTGTATATATATATATATATATATATATATATCATTAGATATATATATATATCATTATATATAGACATAAATATAGACATACATATACATATACATATAAAAATCATGCTTATGTTTGAAGGAAGTTAATGACTGACCTCTTCTGATTGTAATGGGAGTTTACAACACATTAAAATTGCAGAACATAGTACTGTGAAAAGATATGTAACACTAACTGATACTGTATTGTTTTTGATCCATTCTTAAAAAATGAAGTGTCTTTGTGCATGAAAGTGCTTGTTATTCTGGAGTAATAAAGTGTATTGCCATTGGTACCAGAGTTTCACTTTTTGTTTATTGCTGTATTGATATCAGTCTGTTATTCATAAAATATTGTAGCTTGTGACCTGGTTGTGTAGCATAGAGAGATGAAATCTTCTCTGAAAAGAATGGGTGAGGGATAGGAGGAGTAAGTAAGCAACACTTGCTCACCAATCCTGGTTGGGTGGGGGGACCTGTACTCTGCAAGTTGTGTGTCACATTATCAGCAGGTGGAGGATGTGCAGAATGGTGCATGCACATCCAGCAGGCAGCTGCAGCAGAGCTGTGGGTTAGGCATACTCCATGTCAGCCGTGAAATGTTGCCATAGAGTCCTTATTCTCCTCACTGGTCCTGAATATGGATCATGGAGCACAGCTAAAGTTGAGCTTGGTCTGGTAGATATGGAAAACTTGAACATAAGCTGATAGCAGTTGACATTTAGCTGTAGGGAGGAAAAAATGTTGACTACAACCCCAGATGACCAGTGTTGAACAGAGGTACTGAAAGCTGGAACAGCCAACTGGATATGCAGAGATCTAACATCTGTCAGCTTGACTACCCTGAGGGGGTGGCAGGTTAATCTACTTTGCTGCCAGCACCAACAAATGAGTGCAGGGGTGAAAAGTGGTATTACAGTTAAACTGAGGTAGCTCTGTGCTGAAAGATAAAGTGAGCTCATGAGCATCATAGAGAGGAAGTAGCAAGGCAAGGGACCATCTCATGTGAATAACAACCCACTCATGACTCTGACTTTTGCACTCTTGCCTCCTGGAGGACAAATGGGCATAGGAGCTTATGACCAAATAATAGAACAAATGGCCCATAGAGCTCTTGAGCTGAATTTACACATTCTTACTCCAGGAGGAAGGAATCGGTCAAATGAGATCATGAGAAGGCCTGGAAAATTATGAGGTGGGGTTAAATATGTATGTGTGTGTGTGTGTGTTTGTGTGTATATACAAATATATATATATTTTTGACACATATAGATATATATGGTACCTTTGATGAACAATGGTTTTGTCGACATCTGTTTAGTTGTAGTTGATAGGTTCACCGACACGTGTGCAAGACTGGACAGTTCCTAGAGGTGGAGAGTATGCCCTTTTCCTGACAATCATGCAGTCTTGCAGTTAGTATATATAATTAGAAGGATGTATCCCCCACTGCAAACAAAGCTGTGTTTGTTTATTTATTTTATTTTGCATGTGGAGGTTGTTCCTTGCTGCATGCATAGTACGGTGTTGATGTTTGCAGTGGTACGTTTTTGTATGGTATTCATTGGTCATTTTGTATATATCCAAAGAAAACAATGAGAGTGCTTGCTGGAAAAAACAGTAACAACTTAAATGCAGCACACAAACACTCCTGCTCTATTGGTTGTATAAGAAAAAAGCCAAAGTTCTTAAAAACAATTAATTTAATAAAGCAATAATTTCATTACAAACATCAATCCAAAGAAACTAGTGAAACTACAATATTCATTAAGGCTCTTTCTTTCCTTATATATATTGCAAATGCATCAGAACTGAAGTAATTAGAAAAAAACAACACTTTTATAGAAATGAAGCCTTCAGTACCATTCCATTTCAAGATAAATGTATTACAATTTAACTTAATTCAATACTAAATTCAATTAAATAACATATCATCAAAAAATTGTTATAACAGTTTCACTGGATTGGTGTTTATTATGAAAATCTTGATTTATTAAATTAATTGGCTTTACTAACTTTGGGATCTACTTACACAACCAATGGACCAGGGATGCTCATTTTATATATATATATATATATATATATATATATATATATATATATATATATATATATATATATATATATATCTATACACACACACACACACACACACACACACACACACACACACACATATATATATATATATTACATCTATGCATATAACATGTGTGTGTGTGTGTGTGTGTGTGTGTGTGTGTGTGTGTATAATTACTGATGATCACTATATCAATCAATACCTATGTTGAAATCTTTGCATCAAAATATGGAACATGAGCATATACAGCACATGTTCCCCAACACACACCTTAACTGTATAAGTATATATATACATACATAGATATATATATATATATATATATATATATATATATATATATATATATATCTACTTCAGTATATTGAACATATTGCAAGTTCGAACCAAATATGACCGACACCATATGTTCGAACTTGTAATAGTTTGAACACTGAAGTAAAAAAAGAAAAAAACAAAAGAAAAAAAATTAAACTGTTGCAGCAGGGGAGTTATGCCCCACTGCACCTCCCACACCCCGTTAATTAAATATACCTACTCCGAGATCACACTACATTGTGGAAAAATGCAAAATGTTCCCTTCTGCTCTGTATGAGGATCTCCATGCAGTCTGTTTGGACTTTTAAATGTTCAATGTTATGGTTTCGGCCATATCATCTTCGAACTTTTAAAGTTTGATCTATGTATATATATATATATATATATATATATATATATATATATATATATATATATACATATATATATATATATATATATATATATATATATATAGATATAGATATAGATATATATCAAGAGAGAGATACAGGATTACAGGATAGTGGATAGCTAGTAGGGCTATCCACTATCCTTAACCCAAGCCCTAACCCTAAGGTCCGTGACTACCACAACACAGTGGAGTACATAGGTCCGTGACTACTGCACCATGGAGGACAAACAATTTCCTCCACTCTGTTGCAGTAGTCATGGACCTTAGGGTTTGGGCTTGGGTTAAGGATAGTGGATAGCCCTACTAGCTATCCACTATCCTTAACCCAAGCCCTAATCCTAAGGTCTGTAAACATTCACTCAAGTGGTGTTCACGAAAGTGCACTTTCGGTGAAGTGCACTTTTGTGTTAGTGGGCATGAACTAACAGATTTCAAAATAGTGTAATTTCGATCACTGTTAGTAGACCCATGTATATATATATATATATATATATATATATATATATATATATATATATATATATATATATATGTGTGTGTGTGTGTGTGTGTGTGTGTATACAGAGAGAGAGATAGATATGTATATGTGTGTACATTTGTACATTTACATAGTGTAACCTGAGATAGATATTTGCAAACAAATTATTTTGGCAGGTTATTTGTTTGCCTCACAGTTAGACGTTGCCCGTTCGAGTCTTAGTTAGAGCGTCTTCTGGGTAGCGACATGCGTGAATGGGCGTTCCTTCGTTGAAAGTTGTGTGTTAGGCCCGGCAAGCCAGTACATAAAAATCTACTGCCAATCATTAGCGGACCGGAGTTCCACTGTGGCGACCCCTAACTGGGAAAACCCGAAAGACACAAACAATTTGTTTGGAAGAAAGCCGGGATGAGCATTGCTGGTGACAAATGTACTTGGTGAAGAGTGGCCATGCAGAAAAAGATAATGGTAACACTGATTTGTCAGACAGTAAAGAACATTATATGGATTTTGAACACAGTGCTTTAATATCTGTTAATATAGCCCTGAGTGTTTAACTACTCTAAATGTATAACTAGTATGGCTACACATTGCGTATGTGTAGATACAGTCAGTGTCCATTAGAATTAAGATGTATTGGTGTTGGAAGTAGAATTGGTATTAGGCTTATAGATTAGAACTAAAATGGATGCTGTTCCCTGCACCAGCAAGCTACAGGCATCACTCACAATGAATCTTATAATTGAATATGACTATCGATTGAACTATACTGATACGTTTTCAAAATGTGTGCCTGCACAGACATTTGTTACATACAACACATTATCCCCCGGTGAACTCCCTTCGCTGACTCACACGTAATATTTTTTAGATAAAAATATGTAATGCAGGGGATGAGGAGAGGCTGCTAACTCAAAGTATTATTAACTCACGACAGGTCTGTTAAAACATTTAGAAAGCATGAGTCAGCTAAAAGAGTTCACTAGTTTATGCCATCAGATAAAAGTCAGTTGAAAAGGCAGTTTCAGTGAAAGCCATTTCAGCCCACTTGTCAAAGAACAAAAATTATACTGCTTGCCCTCTACCAGCCTGGTATTCATATTAGATCAAATGGTCTTTCATAACGACAATGGAACATATCTTTCTAAGCACTGAAATAGAAGCATTTATAACAGTACCAGCTTTGTTCAATTGTAGGAACTGTAGATATTTCTTTGTAAGTGACACAAGGCAGGAGAAAATATCCATAATGAAACATGAGGAGCAGACTCTTGGAGTAACATTTGCCTTTCAGTTCTATTCTTAGTCTCATTTTGATATTTTTTAAATGAATAGGTCTTTTATGTTTTAACTGCATTCAAACAAGTAAATATCCTTGACTCCATCTTACAATGTTGCACTGTAGATGAAATTTAAAATGACTCTAAGTTAAAAATAATTTATTTGGTTTGGTAAACTTGAACTGTGAAAAGAGATTGCATTGTTCCCTGGGGCATAGATAAACAGCAGGGCATAACCAGTCATTATAATTATCACGCATGGTAAGACTATATGCCAGGTACCTAAAAGCCTACTGCCAATGCATTGCTGCGGTCGAGTAATCGACTAAATATCAGGTCAACTTGCTGAGAATGCAGGCAGTAATGTGCTTCCTATCCATATGCAAGACAGACAGACACACACACACATACACACATACACATATACACAGACTGACACATGCATGCATACACACATGCACACACATTCACACATAAGCATACACAAATTAGTATTTAGCATCTGATTACAGAATCAAGTCATGTTGCGTACCACAAAAAAGATAAGGATGGCTTCATATTTTTTTGCAGTCAACTGATATTTCATCTGCAGTTTACTACAAATACAAATGCATGCACACTGACCAAGAAGTGATTGTAATACAAAAACAAAGCATGATGTACCGGGACAAACTGCTTATAATTACACATAGCATATAAAACAAGTAACTCCATATTAATGTAGATGACTCTGTCTCCTACCTCTGCCTATATATAATAGATTGGGTGCCAAATGAAATTTTGAAGACCATAATAACAATCTCCTGAATAGCTGAAATAAAAGTGTGAAGCAATGTGAAAATATAACAAGTCTGAGATTGTGGTATCTCTGAGTATTCATCATATTTTAAATTAAGGTGTTTTTAGAGTCAGCATATCTAATTAGTACCCCCACCCCCTACATCAAGGGAGCAGGGGCAAAACCGTCTGCAATATAATGCTTTGAAAGCAAAAATAATTATTTATTTATTTATTTTTATGTGCCACAACTTGCAAAATTGGGACTCACACTGGCAATTCAGCAAATATGATGCCAGTTTAACCAGCCATTGGAATAATATGCTACAATACATTAAAACATACATGAAATGACATAAAACAATGAGAAATCAATCCAACATCATGTTACACAAAAGGCTGTAGTCCTGCTCAGCAACCAGTCCCAAAGAACTTGCACATATCAGTGCTTAATATCAATCTCATATCATATTACATTTGATTGCCTTAAGCACAGTCAATAATTATTAACATCCACTGTCCCCTCTGACACAGTCCATAGCAGAGAGCCACAGTCATGGTTCCATGAAGCTTCAGTAATCTGCTCCATGACCAGCTAATCATTTGAGAGACCTGAGACGATGATTTGCTGAAAGAGTTAGGCTTCATCAGCTGCCACTGTCATGATAGCTGCCATCAGATATGCAGTTTCTAGAATTAGTGTCATGAGTTTGATGTTTTAGTGAGCATGGCCTTCAGTGGCTTACTAATCAACCAGACAGTGAGTGTCATTTAAGCCACTATTCACTTTAGGCAGTATGTCTGCTAAATTTCTGCAACAGGCTGGCTCTGCCCTTCGTTACTCTTTTCTCCATCCCAGAAACGAACCTTTATGTACTGCTATGCATGCAGCGCTTTGTGTTATCATGATGCCAGGAGGGGTCAGCAGACTAGACTAACAAGGACACTGACATTCCCTGATGATCAGCTTCCAGGAGCAATAAAACAGGTCAAACATAAATAAATAAACAAACATACATGCACCCATCTGATCCTTCTCCAGCTTGATTTTTATAACTATTAGTTTACACCGCAAACACGCGGCCCCTTTTTACACTTCCATTTAAGTTCTGTTTAATGTTTGGTGAACTATGTCTTGTTGAATGAGGTAATTATATTGTCACTAACTGCTGTCACCAAATGCATCTTGTATGGAAGTTTTTGCTGAAATATCTGTTCTGTTGCTGTTGTTGTTGTAATGATAGATTCATTCATAATGCCGCATCAAAACACCATTCACATGCCAGCCCATAACTGTTACAACCTCTGCAGATGTCTGCAGTTTCACAATTACTGCATGCTGGTAAAACTCAGTGATATTGAAGCATTTTACAGCAGTAAACAACAAACCACCAAGCAAATGCACCTAGGAGCCTGACTTACTCAGTTTAATGCTGAAGTATTACTCATCATTTAGGTTAACATATTGGGACTTGAGCACATCAAATGCTTGTTTTTGTTATCTGGTTGCCTGAAGCAACACTCTTGTTGGGTGGACCACAATTTCCTCAGGAACTTCAGCCAAAACAAGAAACAGAATTGCAACAGATAAAGGTCAAAGTTCAATGTTATAGCCCCAGGAGCCTTAAAAAGACCACAATGTAGTCACTCTCCTTCTTTTAATGATTTAAGCTTAAGGCTATCAAAATGAATGTTAACATTATCTTAAAGCTATATACTGATGCTGATAACCACATTTCCCTAGGAAGATTATTCTACATTCTGGATATTCATAAATGAAAAACTTGATCTTTCACTCTTAACTTTTCACTGTTGATGTGTAGGAGTAAATTATTATAGCAATAATCCACGCCTGGGTGTGGGTAATGCTGGATTTACCCACGGTTGGCGTGGTTTGGTCCCGAGGGCGAAGCCCGAGGGACCAATCAAAGCCAACCGTGGGTAAATACAGCATTACCCACACCCAGAAGTGGGTTATTGCTATTATACCATGACATTATTTAAGAAAAGAAACTATTACTTTTCTTAAATAATGGCATAGTATAATGCCTGTTTACTGCCCTTCCGCAGATGTCTGGCATCCACGGCAGTTCTGATGTACTGCGCGCCTGCGCAGTACATCAGAGCTGTGGGCAAAAGCAATGGAGAAAGCAAGATCTCTGTTGCTTTTTTTACTGTTTCGCTATGTTAAATGGGTTTAACATAGCGAGACAGTTTTAAAATAAGCAACGGAGATGTCCATTGCTTATTTTAAAACTGTCTCGCTATGTTAAACCCATTTAACATAGTGAAACAGTAAAAAGCAAAGGAGATCTTGCTTTCTCCATTGCTTTTTTTTTAAAACCTGTCTCGCTATGTTAAATAGGTTTAGCATAGTGAGACAGCTTTAAAATAAGCAACGGAGATCTCCGTTGCTTATTTTTAAGCTGTCTCGCTATGTTAAACCCATTTAACATAGCGAGACAGTGTTTTAAAAGTAGAGTTATACTAATGGAAAAAAGTCCGGGCGACCGGACCTTTTTCCATTAGTATAACTCGATTTACAATGTGCACGCTGGCCAATCAGCGTGCACGTTTTGGGGGGGTGATGGTATAATACTGTTGATATTATGGCACCTACAAGACAAGTTCCGTTTAACACTCCTGATGTCAATGTTTAACCACAAAAATGCATTAATAAAGTCCCGTTATACAACATAATAACAATATACACAAAATAAATTTAAGGTGTGTAATCATTTTTCTTAACTTATCTTTTTCACACCATAAATCCTAGTTTGTGTGCACTAAGTGCATTCAAGCTTCGTGATGTTCATTTTTAAATACATGCAGGATGATGCACTATGTTCAATGAGCCTATTTCAAGCACTCAAGTCTGAAGCGCTGGAAGATCACTGCCTAAAAGTCAGGAACGTGTGCATCTTGTACCTCAAGTAGGTCGCTGCTCACACTCAGACTCGAAAATGAATTGAAGCAAGCAGCTACAACTTACTCAAATACATTATTCATGTTTGAATGAGGTACATTCTGCAGTTATGGTGGGGGTGTAGAGTGGAGTACCCTTTGGGAAGGAGTTTTATATTTAGATACTAGGGGGAATTTCAAGTTTAAAGAGAGGAAACGGAGTCTTAGTTTTGGCAGAGAGAAGGGAGTCTTAGGATTAGAGTGCAGGAGGGGGGTTTAGGTTTAGGGAGCAGGAAGTGAGTTTTTAGGATTAGGGAATGGGAAGGGAGGTTTTAGGATAAGGGAATGGAAAGGGAGTTTTTAGGATAAGGGAATGGGAAATGAGTTTTTAGGATTAGGGAATGGGAAGGGAGTTTTTAGGATAAGGGAATGGGAAGTGAGTTTTTAGGATTAGGGAATGGGAAGTGAGTTTTAGGATAAGGGAATGGAAATGGGAGTTTTTAGGACAAGGGAATGCGAAATGAGTTTTTAGGATGAGGGAATGGGTAGGCAGTTTTTAGGATAAGGGACTGGGAAGGGAGTTTTTAGGATTAGGGAATGGAAAGGGAGTTTTAGGGTTAGAATTAGGGTTCTGGTACAGCAGACTGAGTCAGTTTGAGTTCAAGCAGCTATTTTTTTGAGCAATTGTGTCACAAGCAAGTAACAAGCAAGTACTTATAGTAGCTTCATGTTCAACAGACAGTCTTATCAAAGCAAAATAAGTAGGAACCATGACTTCAACTGATGTTTCTCATAATTCCATGCACCTTTTTACATATGTTTAATGTCAGCATTTTTGAAAATCTCTTTAGAAATTAGAACGTTGGGGGGGCTTATAGTAAGGAACGGTGGTTATAATGTCCTTGTTTGTTGTACATCAATACTTTCTATTTAGATTCTAAAAATTAATAACTATACAGTTCTTGGTAATAATTTCAATAATGTGTCAGTTAGCCCATTTGACAAGTTTGTCTACCTGAGGTTGCAGATCTTTTTGATCATGAGCACCTGTAGCTCATAAGACCAGCTCCTTGCCACCTGCATATTTCTGTACCAGACAGATCGGCATAATGGCATCTCTGTAATGAACAGATTAAAGAAAAAAACAAAACTGTGCCTTGTGCCCTGCCACTACAAATCTGGGTAATAACTGATTTTACAAGCATATTAATCTATAGTGCTATGTAAGAGTAACATTTGTAATTCAGTAATTGGAAAACAATTGGATCACATGGAATCCTATCTAACACTTTCCTAAGATCCATATAAATTGCATCAACACGTTAGCCAATCACAACTCCTGAAAACCATTTTTTATAAAATTGTAATAAAGTAGAAATACCATGAATTCCAAGTAATAAACCAGTGATGACATTAAACATTCAGTTCAGAAAAATTTACAAGAAGTTTTAACAGCATTTTGTTTGACTATATTTATGATACATATCACATTTATTGATAAATAACTAGCAATGCCCTGATTCATCACCTTTAAATTGTGATACCATTATGGCTGATTTCTATGGCATAGATACCAAACAACTTGTCATTAAGATATGTTTAAAAAATGTAGTTAGTGTTGGAGATAACATTTTACTTAGCTTATTTATAAAAATGTCTTGAATACAGTCATTTCATACATTCATAGATTTATTGGTTCTTACTAAGCTTATTGCTAAGTAAACCACAGAGAAGCTTGGCTACATAACCCAGTACTGGTGGGAAGCTAAAAATATTTCCCATGAAGTAGATTTTTCCCACTTATCTAAGGTGAACATTTGTGAATTCCCACCGCCATATTTGATTTTAAGGTAGTAAATTGCTTTGTCTATTGGTGCTTTTGCTATAGTTAGGTATTCAATGCCATCATACTTAATGGAGTCATAATCAACCTGTATAGTGGTCATATTATGGGCAGTAAGACTCCCAGAATGTACAGGTGTGTAAGAAGTTACCATATCAATAGATGCCCTACAGATCACTGTTGCAGTACTCCAAACTGTTGGGATATGTCACCAAATAACCTAGATGTCTGGTTGGGGTACCAAAGCAAAACCTTTCATAGAGCTATATGTTGGACATATAACCTAAGCCTGTGAGTGTAAGGGTACATAAGCAGATGTATGACCATAAATACTCAGATTCTCTCCAAGCCATTAATCCTGAAGGGGTCTGAAAAGCAAGATAAAATTGTCAGCTAAGAGGGGAGAGGCAGAAAGGCAGTGGCTCCCCTTGGTCCATAAGGAAGGAAAGGAATAGGCAGAGGGGAATGATAGGGTGAGAAAGAATACTGCACCAGTGATCAGTAGGACATCGACTTGTTATAGTAAGTTCTTGCATAACTGTACTGTATCTTTCTTTAGATTACTGTTGCAGTATTCCAAACTGTTGGGTGACTCACAAAGTTTAAAAGATGGAAAAGGCAGTTGCATAAGCTATAGAACTATCCAGTAATAGGGCGAAGTAATGAGCCCTTTTGTTATATGAGCAAGTCTACCGTGGAAGCTAGGTTCTGGTAATTGCCTTTAGCTAGATAAAAGAGAAGGTGGAACAGATGCTGTCTTGACCAATAGGAAGTCACCAGCAGGATATTTAGACATTCTCTTTGTATCTTTATTAAGACCTTGGGGAGAAGATGAAGTGGGGGGGAAGCATATAAGAACCTCCCTTACCAAGGGAAGGGCATTGCATCCATTTTCTAAGCTTGAGGAGATCAAGCCCTGGTGCAAAAGAGTGGAACTTGATAGCTGTTTTCTTGTCTGTGGAGGCAAATAGATGTATTTATGGAACCACCCCTTTGTGAACCATGTTTAAGAAGGTTACCCGGTTCAGCATCCATCTGGCAGGTTTCTTATATGACCTATGCACTCCCCCTATCCCTCACGGCAACATAGTTACATGTGAAGAGCCAGTGTGTAATGGGGATACTGCAGCTTATCACCGTGCCTGTGTGGCAGCTCAGCCAGATCCACCCTCCAACCTCCTCTTAGGAGACAGCCTTCTCCCGATGATGTCATCAGCCTCTACCAGGGATCATCACAGGAGATGCCCATGTTGCTGCCCTTCCCCCCAGGACAGTGCCATGCCCACCCTCTCTTGCTGCTCTGTCAGTCACCTGAGCCACTGGCTCAACCCAGGTCACATGGACTGTAGTCAGGGATTTACCCCTCTCTGCCATGGGAGTGACTTAACTGTCTGCTAAGTGTAGCCACATCGGATTGTTCTCTACAAAAAATCATCACCATTACGAAAGAGCAAAGTTTAAAATTCTTAAAAAATTGAGAATATATTTTGCAACAGCTACACCATATAAAATAGTCATATATCAACATCCTTCTCACATAAGATGATGCTGTAAATTTCCTTTCCAAAATTATATGAGGCCTACTAAACAGTAATGCACCAGGAAAAAAAAACTTGTATTATACTTGAAATCAAACACTTCATGTCAAAAAGAAACAGAATCAAGAAAATAAATTTAAAGAAGGAAGGTGAATCCAATAACATACTATGCCCTCTCAGCAAGTACAAAAACATAAGAAATGCTAAATGAATAATATGATTTCATCTGAACTAAAAATCTGAGAATTTGAACAATCTTATAGGTTCATAGGTTCATAGGTTCATACTAGGCTATCTGCCCTAGGGCATTTATAAGCCTAGCCAGAGTGTGTTTGGCTTTCGCCACCCATTTTAAATTAATTTTGCTATGCCCTTTTTCGAGGTTAGTATACTGTGCCTCTGTCTAACAGTGACACAGAAGTGATACCCGGGGTAAACCTATGATCTCCCATCCACTCATCAAGACTCCTCTTGAAGAGAATCAATGAGGGACTCTGCCTAACCTGGACTGGGATTTTATTCCAGAGTGAAGGGAGCCTCTGGGTTATGAATCTGTCCCTCCAGCATGTCCTATTTATTTCAGTGCTGAGGTTCAAGTCTCTCGAGCATGTAGCTTGATGGGATTTGGATTTTTTGAGGTGCAGCATGTCCCTTAATTCCGGGTTGGACATGGCTTTATACGTCAGGCACAGATCGCCTCTGAGCAGGCGGTATGCCACTGAGTAGAGCTGGAGTTTCTTTAACCGGGCAGCATATGGCATCTGTTTGAGCCCTTTGATCCTCTTGGTGAGGTACTTTTAGGGTCTTTCCAGTTGCTGCAGGTGTCTGGTAAGGTACATCCCAAAAGGGGCATTGTACTTAATTATGGGCTTGATGAGGGATGAGTAAAGAGGCACGATGACCTCCCCTGATCTAGATGTGAATCCCTTCATGATTAGGTGGGCTATATAAAATGTTTTTCTAACCACTTTGGCCACGTGGTTGTCAAATGAGAGATTGCTATCAACTTGGGTCCCCAGGTCCCTAATTACTTCTTTTGTACTTAATGGATTACCACCTATGTGGTAATTTGTGGGCACTTTGTTTTTGCAACGGGGATGACTATACACTTTTTGGCGTTTAGCTTGAGGCCATGGCTCTGGCACCAGTTGTCTGTTTCTATGAGGCCCTTTTGGAGGATGCTTGTGTCGGCTGGAGAGTCGATTATGGTGCCCAGTTTGCAGTCATCTGCAAACTTGGTCAACTATAGTCCTTCCGTGTTTGCCTGTACCTCCGAGAAATATATACCGAACAAGAGAGGTCCCAGGACTGAGCCTTGTGGGACGCCACTTGTAACTGGTTTGGAGTCTGACATGGCTCCAGCAATTCTAACCATGTGGGTTTTGTCCTTGAGCCAGTTTGCAACCCATCTAGTGGCATAGGGGTTTATATTTAAGCTGGTGAGCTTATCTATAATGCCTGAGTGGGGTATTGTATCGAAGGCTTTTGCAAGGTCCAGGTAGGCTGTGTGGACCACCTTCCCCTCATCAATGGTCTTGGTGACTGTTTCAAAGAAATTGACCAGGTTTAAGAGGCAGGATCTGCCCTTAACAAAGCCGAACTGGGTAGGATCCAGTGTCTGTAGGTCCCCAATATCTTTATTTATGAGGTCCATGATGATCCTTCCATAGCTTTGCAGACCAAGCTAGTCAGGCTTATGGGGTGATAGTTTCCAGGATCCGTTGAGGCACCACCTTTGTGGAGAGGGACCACTGTTGCTGTATGCCACTCTTTGGGTACATATTCAGTAGTAAGGCTGAGATTGAACAGTAGTTTTATGTTTGGGTTTAGCTCTTCTTGGAGTTCATGTAGGACACAGCCCAGGACACCGTCTGATCCCATTGATGCTGTGTTTTTTGGTTTGGAGAGGGCGGCTCTTACCTGAGCCTCTGAGATGTCAGGGGGGGCAGCACTCTGCTGGGATAGATATTTGCCCTTTTTATGGGGGGGGGGGAGAAGTCTGTGCTGAACCTGTCAGCTAGGATGTTGGCAATGTCTGTGGGTTCGGTGTATTTTTTGTCATTTTGGACTAATTCTGAGCATATCTGGGAATTCCCACCCAGGTTCCTAACATAACTAAAGAAAGCCTTGTGATTATCCTTAGTGTCCTGTGCAATTTTTCTCTCGAAGCTGTCCTTAGACGATTTTATGAGTGCCCGTAGTTTTTTGCTAATACTGATCAGAGATGCCTTCCCTTTTTGGGATTTTGCTCTGTCATGTAGTAGCTTCCTCCTTCTATTGTATAGTTTGTTTATGGCTGGGGTCCACCAGACAGGACGTCTACCTTTGGAGGATTGGGTCTTGGTTTTATTTGGGATTGCATGATCCATGCATTCCTGAAGGTGTTCATAGAGTGCATTTATAAAGGATTCTGCGGTCTGGGCCGTATTTTCCACAGGCCCAGGGGCTTTGAAGGATTCCACCTCGGTTTTGAGGAGTGTGAAATTTGCTTTAGAGAAGTTTTTCACTGTGGTTTTCTGGGCAGGGGGTGGGGTCGGAATGTGAATATCCAGTGAGATTAGTTTATGGTCTGATCTTACCAGTGAGGATACACTTCTGGTCTGGAGCATAGAGTTCCCATGTTGATGATGATCAGGTCCAGTATGTTTTCCCCTCTTGTGGGAGTGGTAACAAGTTGTTCCATAGCATTTGAGTTTATAAATTCTAGGAACCTTTGGGCTAGGGTGTTGGAGCTAGAGTAATGCTCCCAGTCTATGTTTGGGTAGTTGAAGTCGTCCAATATAATGGTGTTTGGAGAGACCTTCATATTTTCCAGTGTTCTCAGGAAGGCAGAGTGGGGTTCCTGGGTTTGGGAGGGTGGTCTGTAGCAGGCTATAAACTGGAAGGCAGTTTTACCCACTGTTAGTTGCACATGGATAGTCTCTGATGCTTCGTGCTGTGCTACCAACCTGGAGGCGTGGGTATCTTTGACGAATATTGATACTCCCCCTCCTTTTGTGGTTCGGTCCAAGTTTTGGGGCCAAAAAGCATGGTATGAGGTATAACCTGGTAGTGCTGGGGTTGCTCTCGGGAGCCTTGAACCAGGTTTCTGTTACTGCACAGATATCGATGTTCTCCATGCTAAGGAGTGTTTCGAGTGCATGCATCTTGAGGTTTAGACTTCTGGCATTGAGTAGTACTATTCTTAGTTTCTTATCCCTTGTGATACCTATGGAGCTGGGTTTGTCTTTTGAGTCTTACCTAAAAAAGGCACTATGGGGATAGCAAGAGCCTTTGCCAATATCCGAAAGCCCAGGGGTGACAGGTGCAAGCCGTCCCCAGCGAAGCATCGTGGCTTGTCGAGCATGTCATCCCAGGCTGACAGGCATTGGATCCCCTTTGAATGACACCAATACTTAAGCCAATTGTTGAAATTGATCATCTTGTCTTCATATTGTGGCATCACTCTTGGTGAGGGTAAGATGCTACTCAAGGTCAGGGTCATACCGGCCTGGGCTACATGCTCAGAGAGCTCCTCTATGTCTCTTTTCATGTAGTCCAGGGAGGTACATCTCAGGTCATTCACACCAGCATGGACAATGACTGAGTCATATTTGTACTTGCCTCGGAGTGACCTGAGTGCGTGTGTTATGTGGCGGATCCTAGTGCCCGACAGGCAGCTCACCGTGACCTTCTCCTTGTTCAGCCTGGTGAGCGGGACATCAGTGTGCCTGACGATAGAGTCACCTATTACAAGTGTATCAGGTGTGTTGTTTAGCCTTAAGGGCTGTGACTGTTCGGCACACTGGCTTTGTGAGCTATGTATTGCACGTGTTTTGTTTTGGGGTAGTGGTTGCTTGGGTGTCTGCTTTGGAGGTCTCTGCCGCTTAGGCAGATTTTTATTTAGAGCCTCCGAGTATGTTTTTGTGTGTTTATGTGTTTGGTTTGCTGTCGTGGTAGGTCTATGTGAGACTGGAATTGTAGTGAGTGTGGTTTCCTTCTCCTCCTGACTGGTTACACCAGTACTGAGTTGAGAGAGCTTAGACTCCAGTTTGGCTATATGGTTGCATCTCTCACATGTGTTGGAATTTGTTGGGAGGAGGAGAGGGTTGTCTGTGTACATGAGGCAGTTGTAACATTGCCTCAAGATTCCCAGATTCACCAGCTGGACCGGAGAGGAGATTGACAACTGACCTTTGGACATGCTAGAATAGTATTGGGAATTCCTTTATAATTGAAAAAAGGGCCAATGGGGAATAAGGTACTCAAGGGAAGTTTGTGAGGGAAGTAGTGCTTTTAATTTTTTAATGCTGACTTAGTGAGCAAGTGCCAGGTAACTTAAATGCAATGTGTTACAGGTAACTTAAATGCAAAAACAACAAACAGTAACTCTTCCAAGTGAAACAAGGAAATAAGTACAAATTTTTCTAAGTTTGTATGAATTCCTAAATGACCTGCTGGGCAAAAGCAAGCACATAACAACTACCCCTTTCCACAATGAATCAATATTTTTATTTTTTTTTAATTTATTTTACATTTGTTAACTGGGGGTGTCTGACTGAGCTGAAAAGGTCCTTTTTCAGCAGAGGCCCGGGGAGAAAAGCTCCACATAGAAAAATTACAGATACATTTAGATATTTAGACATGATCAGTATACACACAAATTACAAAAGACATGTTTTTACAGTGGTACAGCACATCAGTTACAGTGGAGAGAACAAACAAGAAAATATTAATTTAAAAATAAAGGTAATTAATAGATTTGTGGTGTACAACTGAAATTTGGAACATAGGTAGAATACATACATAGTACACAGGTACAGTACATACATTGTACATTAGCTAGTGTTTATGAGTAAGAGTGAAAACTATTATCAAGTACTCTAGGCTTAGTATGTGTGCCGTAACCTCTTTCACTAGCCTGGGGAGCCGTCATGGCACTGATAACTTTGCTTGAGATGTTGCCTAATGAGGTTTTTAAAGGAGGCTTTGGACAATGTGTTTTGTATGCTAGTGGGGACAGAGTTCCATCTTTTAGCCACTGAACTACTACATAGTGTATCTGCAAAGCTATTGTAGCTGTTGGTGACTTCTAGTCGTAGTTTGCTTGACGATCTAAGAGGCCTTTTGTCTGAGTGATGTTGTACAAGGTTTTTGAGGGCAGGACACTTATTGGGGAGGTAACAGATAGAATGACAGAGGCAGAGCTGATTGTAGGTTAGAAGGTTGGGCAGTTCAAGCCACTGGAGCTGTCTCAAAACAGTACACTGATGAGTTCTATATGAGCAATTTGCAGCAAAGCGGGCAATTCTGTTATAGCAGGCTTCCATTTTGCTTAGTTCAGTTTTGTTGAGATTAGTCAGAATGGAAGATGCATAGAGTAGAGTGGATGGAAGTTGGGAGTGAGCAATGGCTGATCTTGTGTTGTTGGTAAGAAATGGTTTGATACAGTAGGGTGATCCCAGTTTGGCATGTACTTTTTTAATAGGTAAGTTGAGATGACTATCAAATTTTAGGTGGGAGTCAATGGTTATTTCCAATATCTCAGCCTGTGCCACTGGAGCGATTGGAGTAGCATGTGTGGAGTAGATAGTGAATTGACTGTTATCAGTGTTTTTGTTAGAACTGGTTATAATCATAAGCTGAGTTTTCTTTGGAGTGAGGATAAGTTGGGCTTTGGTAAGGTAGTTTTCGACGTCAGAGGATGCTAGTTGAGTTATTTGAAGTAGGGTGGGAATGTTTTGTGCAGCACAGATTAAGGTAATATCATTTGCATACTGAATGATAGATGCATACTGTGTGGAGGTATGGAGGTCATTTGTGAAGATTGTGAATAATAGTGGTCCTAAGATAGAACCCTGTGGGACTCCTATAATTATGGCCAGCTGAGGAGAGAGAGAATTTTCCCATTTCACAGCTTGGTACCTGTCAGTTAAGTAGCTTTGGAACCAGGTAAGACTGGAATTTGATAGGTGATATTGGTTTTAATTTGTTTAGCAGGATTTGGTGCGAGACTGTGTCAAATGCTTTGGACATATCCAAAAAAAGAGTTGACACCTGCAGGCCTTCATTTTTGAGATGGTTTACTGTGTCTGTGAAGCAGAGGAGGTCTGTAGTGGTACTATGGGCATGTCTGAAACCATATTGAGTAGGTGACAGGATGTTGTTGTCTAGGAGATATTTTAGCATGTGGGTATGGGTGCATTTTTCTAGGATTTTGGCCAGGGGGAGAGTATAGCAATGGGTCTGTAGTTATTAAGTTCAGTGGAGGTCCTGCCTTTATGTATGGGTGCAACACAGGATATTTTCCAGAGTTTGGGCACATAGTTTTCAACAACTGATCTGTTTATGAGAGTGGAGATTAGGATAACAATAGCATCTGATGTACGTTTCAAGAAATAGCTGGGAAGTAGGTCGGCTGCTGTTGATGAGGTTTTTAGTTTGGAGAGCATGCTTTTGATTGAAGTGGTAGAAACTGTTTTGAGGGTAAAGCTTGTATTAGTGTTATTTGTGTTGGGGGGATAGTGAGGTTGGAACTGCCCTGTGATACCAAAGATAGAAGTGAGTTCACAAAGTGGAAGCTGAATTGTGTTTCGACGGGAACTTTAGTGTCAGGGGTGTTTGGTTTGGGTGTAGCCTTTGGGTGGATTTTAGTAGCTGGTTTACATTTTTCCAAAATTTTGGGGGGTTGTATTGGTATTTAGTTTGTAATGTCATGTAGTAGGATTTTTTGTCCAGCCTAATGCATTTTTTTGCATGGTTACACAGTTCTTGGTACTTAGTTAGTCTTTGTGTTTCTTTGTTTTTTTGATAGTAAAGCCAGGCAGTGTCTCTTGACTTGAGGATTTGTTTGGTTTCTTTACTGAGCCAGGGGTTTGCAGATGTTCTAACCTTGATTTTGCGCAATACAGCGACAGTGTCTATGTGTTGTAGAAATGTTTTGTTGAAATATGCTACAGCCTGGTCAAGTGGGAGGGTTTTTAGGGGGTCCCAGTCACTGTTACAGAGTAAAGTACTGAGGACCTCAAGAGAGAGAATGTTTTTGTGTTTCTAGTGGATATATAGTTAGTGGTTTTGCATACGCTTGTTCTACTACGTATAAGGTATATTATGTTGTGGTCACTTAAGGTGTCTGGGAGACTGCCTGTGTGGGGGTACAATGTGGGGTTGTTAGTTAGGACCCAGTCAAGGATGGAGTCCCTTTTAGATTTTTTATCACATCTAACTGGAATTTGGACTAGCTGCTTGTAGCTATGAGGATTTATTAGATTACTTGGTGGTTCTGATATACAGGTGAGCCAATCTAGGTTGAAATCCCCCAGAATGAGGGTTTCTTGTGAGTATTTGGAAGAACACCAGGATAAGAAGTCTGCAAGGCTAGCAGGTGTATTACCAGGTAGAATATAGATCACAATTGTGGTGATGACCTTTTTATGGTGAAGTTGAAGTTGTGAGATAAGTATGTCCCAATTATTGGAGGAGGGGTAGGGGTTTGGTATTTGATGTAAAGTTAAGTTGGACTTATACAGTAAGGCAGTTCCACCCCCTTTAC